>NW_027328001.1:0-84275 GCF_047675955.1 Chlorocebus sabaeus
GAAAGGCCTCTTGAAGGAAAGATGTATCTCTGTGAGATGAATTAACAGAACACAGAGCAGTTTCTCAGAAAGCTTCTTTCCAGTTTGGAACGGAAGATATTTGCTTTTTCACCATAGTTCTCTATGGGCTTCCAAATATACCTTTGCCAATTCCACAAGAACAGCCTTAGCGAAAGGCATCTTGAACGTTAAGAGGTAACTCTGTGAGATGAATTAACAGAACACAGAGCAGTTTTCCCAGAAAGCTTCTTTCCAGTTTTGAACGGAAGATATTTCCTTGTTCACCATAGCCCTCTTTGGGCTTCCCAATATCCCTTTCCCAATTCCACAAAACAGCCTTAGCGATCGGCTTCTTGAAGGGAAAGATGTAACTCTGTGAGATGAATTAACAGAACACAGAGCAGTTTCTCAGAAAGCTTCTTTCCAGTTTTGAACGGAAGATATTTCCTTTTTCACCATAGCCCTCTATGGGCTTCCAAATATCCCTTTGCCAATTCCACAAGAACAGCCTTAGCGAAAGACCTCTTGAAGGAAAGATGTAACTCTGTGAGATGAATTAACAGAACACAGAGCAGTTTCTCGGAAAGCTTCCTTCCAGTTTTGAACGGAAGATATTTCCTTTTTCACCATAGCCCTCTATGGGCTTCCAAATATCCCTTTGCCAGTTCCACAAGAACAGCCTTAGTGAAAGGCTTCTTGAAGGGAAAGATGTAACTCTGTGAGATGAATTAACAGAACACAGAGCAGTTTCTCAGAAAGCTTCTTTCCAGTTTTGAACGGAAGATATTTCCTTTTTCACCATATCCCTCTATGGGCTTCCAAATATCCCTTTGCCAATTCCACAAGAACGGCCTTAGCGATCGGCTTCTTGAAGGGAAAGATGTAACTCTGTGAGATGAATTAACAGAACACAGAGCAGTTTCTCAGAAAGCTTCCTTCCAGTTTTGAACGGAAGATATTTCCTTTTTCACCATAGCCCTCTATGGGCTTCAAAATATCCCTTTGCCAAATCCACAAGAACAGCCTTATAGAAAGCCTTCTTGAAGGGAAAGATGTAACTCTGTGAGATGAATTAACAGAACACAGAGCAGTTTCTCAGAAAGCTTCTTTCCAGTTTAGAACGGAAGATATTTCCTTTTTCACCATAGCCCTCTCTGGGCTTCCAAATATCCCTTTGCCAATTCCACAAGAACAGCCTTAGCCAAAGGCTTCTTGAAGGGAAAGATGTAACTATGTGAGATGAATTAACAGAACACAGAGCAGTTTCTCAGAAAGCTTCTTTCCAGTTTTGAACGGAATATATTTCCTTGTTCACCATTGCCCTCTTTGGGCTTCCCAATTTCCCTTTCCCAATTCCACAAGAACAGCCTTAGCGAAAGGCTTCTTGAAGGGAAAGATGTAACTCTGTGACATGAATTAACAGAACACAGAGCAGTTTCTCAGAAAGCTTCTTTCCAGTTTTGAACGGAAGATATTTCCATTTTCACCATAGCCCTCTATGTGCTTCCAAATATCCCTTTGCCAATTCCACAAGAACAGCCTTAGCGAAAGGCCTCTTGAAGGAAAGATGTAACTCTGTGAGATGAATTAACAGAACACAGAGCAGTTTCTCGGAAACCTTCCTTCCAGTTTGGAACGGAAGATATTTCCTTTTTCACGATAGCCCTCTATGGGCTTCCAAATATCCCTTTGCCAGTTCCACAAGAACAGCCTTAGCGAAAGGCTTCTTGAAGGGAAAGATGTAACTCTGTGAGATGAATTTACAGAACACAGAGCAGTTTCTCAGAAAGCTTCTTTCCAGTTTTGAACGGAAGATATTTCCTTTTTCACCATAGCCCTCTATGGGCTTCCAAATATCCCTTTGCCAATTCCACAAGAACGGCCTTAGCGATCGGCTTCTTGAAGGGAAAGATGTAACTCTGTGAGATGAATTAACAGAACACAGAGCAGTTTCTCAGAAAGCTTCTTTCCAGTTTAGAACGGAAGATATTTCCTTTTTCACCATAGCCGTCTATGGCCTTCCAAATATCCCTTTGCCAATTCCACAAGAACAGCCTTAGCGAAAGGCTTCTTGAAGGGAAAGATGTAACTCTGTGAGATGAATTAACAGAACACAGAGCAGTTTCTCAGAAAGCTTCTTTCCAGTTTTGAACGGAAGATATTTCCTTTTTCACCATAGCCCTCTATGGGCTTCCAAATATCCCTTTGCCAATTCCACAAGAACAGCCTTAGCGAAAGGCTTCTTGAACGGAAAGGTGTAACTCTGTGAGATGAATTAACAGAACACAGAGCAGTTTCTCAGAAAGCTTCTTTCCAGTTTTGAACGGTAGTTATTCCCTTTTTCACCATAGCACTCTATGGGCTTCCAAATAAACGTTTGCCAATTCCAGAAGAACAGCCTTGGCGAAAGGCTTCTAGAAGGGAAAGATGTAACTCTGTGAGATGAATTAACAGAACACAGAGCAGTTTCTCAGAAGGCTTCTTTCCAGTTTTGAACGGAAGATATTTCCTTTTTCACCATAGCCCTCTATGGGCTTCCAAATATCCCTTTGCCAATTCCACAAGAACAGCCTTAGCGAAAGGCCTCTTGAAGGAAAGATGTATCTCTGTGAGATGAATTAACAGAACACAGAGCAGTTTCTCAGAAAGCTTCTTTCCAGGTTAGAACGGAAGATATTTCCTTTTTCACCATAGCCGTCTATGGGCTTCCAAATATCCCTTTGCCAATTCCAAAATAACAGACTTAGCGAAAGGCTTCTTGAAGGGAAAGATGTAACTCTGTGTGATGAATTAACAGAACACAGAGCAGTTTCTCAGAAAGCTTCTTTCCAGTTTGGAACGGAAGATATTTCCTTTTTCACCATAGCCCTCTATGGGCTTCCAAATATCCCTTTGCCAATTCCACAAGAACGGCCTAAGCGATCGGCTTCTTGAAGGGAAAGATGTAACTCTGTGAGATGAATTAACAGAACACAGAGCAGTTTCTCAGAAAGTTTCTTTCCAGTTTTGAACGGAAGATATTTCCTTTTCACCATAGCCCTCTAAGGGGTTCAAAATATCCCTTTGCCAATTCCACAAGAACAGCCTTAGCGAAAGGCTTCTTGAAGGGAAAGATGTAACTCTGTGAGATGAATTAACAGAACACAGAGCAGTTTCTCAGAAAGCTTCTTTCCAGGTTAGAACGGAAGATATTTCCTTTTTCACCATAGCCGTCTATGGGCTTCCAAATATCCCTTTGCCAATTCCACAAGAACAGCCTTAGCGAAAGGCTTCTTGAAGGCAAAGATGTAACTCTGTGAGATGAATTAACAGAACACAGAGCAGTTTCTCGGAAAGCTTCCTTCCAGTTTTGAACGGAAGATATTTCCTTTTTCACCATAGCCCTCTATGGGCTTCCAAATATTCCTTTTCCAATTCCACAAGAACAGCCTTAGCGAAAGGCTTCTTGAAGGGAAAGATGTAACTCTGTGAGATGAATTAACAGAACACAGAGCAGTTTCTCAGAAAGCTTCTTTCCAGTTTTGAACGGAAGATATTTCCTTTTTCACCATAGCCCTCTATGGGCTTCCAAATATCCCTTTTCCAATTCCACAAGAACGGCCTTAGCGATCGGCTTCTTGAAGGGAAAGATGTAACTCTGTGAGATGAATTAAAGGAACACAGAGCAGTTTCTCAGAAAGCTTCTTTCCAGTTTTGAACGGAAGATATTTCCTTTTTCACCATAGCCCTCTATGGGCTTCCAAATATCCCTTTGCCAATTCCACAAGAACAGCTTTAGAGAAAGGCCTCTTGAAGGAAAGATGTAACTCTCTGAGATGAATTAACAGAACATGGAGCAGTATCTCAGAAAGCTTCTTTCCAGTTTTGAACGGAAGATATTTCCTTTTTCACCATAGCCGTCTATGGGCTTCCAAATATCCCTGTGCCAATTCCACAAGAACAGCCTTAGCGAAAGGCTTCTTGAAGGGAAAGATGTAACTCTGTCAGATTAATTAACAGAACACAGAGCAGTTTCTCAGAAAGCTTCTTTCCAATTTGGAACGGAAGATATTTCCTTTTTCACCATACGCCTCTATGGGCTTCCAAATATACCTTTGCCAATTCCACAAGAACTGCCTTAGAGAAAGGCTTCTTGAAGGGAAAGATGTAACTCTGTGAAATGAATTAACAGAACACAGAGCAGTTTCTCCGAAAGCTTCTTTCCAGTTTTGAACGGAAGATATTCGCTTTTTCACCATAGCCCTCTATGGGCTTCCAAATAAACCTTTGCCAATTCCACAAGAACAGCCTTAGCGAAAGGCTTCTTGAAGGGAAAGATGTAACTCTGTGACATGAATTAACAGAACACAGAGCAGTTTCTCAGAAAGCTTCTTTCCAGTTTTGAACGGAAGATATTTCCTTTTTCACCATAGCCCTCTATGGGCTTCCAAATATCGCTTTGCCAATTCCACAAGAACAGCCTTAGCGAAAGGCCTCTTGAAGGAAAGATGTATCTCTGTGAGATGAATTAACAGAACACAGAGCAGTTTCTCAGAAAGCTTCTTTCCAGTTTAGAACGGAAGATATTTCCTTTTTCACCATAGCCGTCTATGGGCTTCCAAATATCCCTTTGCCAATTCCACAAGAACAGCCTTAGCGAAAGGCTTCTTGAAGGGAAAGATGTAACTCTGTGAGATGAATTAACAGAACACAGCAGTTTCTCAGAAAGCTTCTTCCAGCTTTGAACGGAAGATATTTCCTTTTTCACCATAGCCCTCTATGGGCTTCCAAATATCCCTTTGCCAATTCCACAAGAACAGCCTTAGCGAAAGGCTTCTTGAAGGGAAAGATGTAACTCTGTGAGATGAATTAACAGAACACAGAGCAGTTTCTCAGAAAGCTTCTTTCCAGTTTTGAACGGAAGATATTTCCTTTTTCACCATAGCCCTCTATGGGCTTCCAAATATCCCTTTGCCAATTACACAAGAACGGCCTTAGCGATCAGCTTCTTGAAGGGAAAGATGTATCTCTGTCAGATTAATTAACAGAACACAGAGCAGTTTCTCAGAAAGCTTCTTTCCAATTTGGAACGGAAGATATTTCCTTTTTCACCATACGCCTCTATGGGCTTCCAAATATCCCTTTGCTAATTCCACAAAAACTGCCTTAGAGAAAGGCTTCTTGAAGGGAAAGATGTAACTCTGTGAGATGAATTAACAGAACACAGAGCAGTTTCTCCGAAAGCTTCTTTCTAGTTTTGAACGGAAGATATTCCCTTTTTCATCATAGCCCTCTATGGGCTTCCAAATAAACCTTTGCTAATTCCACAAGAACAGGCTTAGCGAAAGGCTTCTTGAAGGGAAAGATGTAACTCTGTGACATGAATTAACAGAACACAGAGCTGTTTCTCAGAAAGCTTCTTTCCATTTTTGAACGGAAGATATTTCCTTTTTCACCATAGCCCTCTATGGGCTTCCAAATATCCCTTTGCCAATTCCACAAGAACAGCCTTAGCGAAAGGCCTCTTGAAGGAAAGATGTATCTCTGTGAGATGAATTAACAGAACACAGAGCAGTTTCTCAGAAAGCTTCTTTCCAGTTTAGAACGGAAGATATTTCCTTTTTCACCATAGCCGTCTATGGGCTTCCAAATATCCCTTTGCCAATTCCAAAAGAACCGACTTAGCGAAAGGCTTCTTGAAGGGAAAGATGTTACTCTGTGAGATGAATTAACAGAACACAGAGCAGTTTCTCAGAAAGCTTCTTTCCAGTTTTGAACGGAAGATATTCCCTTTTTCACCATAGCCCACTATGGGCTACCAAATAAAACTTTGCCAATTCCACAAGAACAGCCTTAGCGAAAGGCTTCTTGAAGGGAAAGATGTAACTCTGTGAGATAAATTAACAGAACACAGAGCAGTTTCTCAGAAAGCTTCTTTCCAGCTTTGAACGGAAGATATTTCCTTTTTCACCATAGCCCTCTATGGGCTTCCAAATATCCCTTTGCCAATTCCACAAGAACAGCCTTAGCCAAAGGCTTCTTGAAGGGAAAGATGTAACTATGTGAGATAAATTAACAGAACACAGAGCAGTTTCTCAGAAAGCTTCTTTCCAGTTTTGAACGGAATATATTTCCTTGTTCACCATTGCCCTCTTTGGGCTTCCCAATTTCCCTTTCCCAATTCCACAAGAACAGCCTTAGCGAAAGGCTTCTTGAAGGGAAAGATGTAACTCTGTGAGATGAATTAACAGAACACAGAGCAGTTTCTCAGAAAGCTTCTTTCCAGTTTTGAACGGAAGATATTTCCTTTTTCACCATAGCCCTCTATGTGCTTCCAAATATCCCTTTGCCAATTCCACAAGAACAGCCTTAGCGAAAGGCCTCTTGAAGGAAAGATGTAACTCTGTGAGATGAATTAACAGAACACAGAGCAGTTTCTCGGAAAGCTTCCTTCCAGTTTTGAACGGAAGATATTTCCTTTTTCACCATAGCCCTCTATGGGCTTCCAAATATCCCTTTGCCAGTTCCACAAGAACAGCCTTAGCGAAAGGCTTCTTGAAGGGAAAGATGTAACTCTGTGAGATGAATTAACAGAACACAGAGCAGTTTCTCAGAAAGCTTCTTTCCACTTTTGAACGGAAGATATTTCCTTTTTCACCATAGCCCTCTAGGGGCTCCCAAATATCCCTTTGCCAATTCCACAAGAACGGCCTTAGCCATCGGCTTCTTGAAGGGAAAGATGTAACTCTGTGAGATGAATTAACAGAACACAGAGCAGTTTCTCAGAAAGCTTCTTTCCAGTTTAGAACGGAAGATATTTCCTTTTTCACCATAGCCGTCTATGGGCTTCCAAATATCCCTATGCCAATTCCACAAGAACAGCCTTAGCGAGAGGCTTCTTGAAGGGAAAGATGTAACTCTGTGAGATGAATTAACAGAACACAGAGCAGTTTCTCCGAAAGCTTCTTTCCAGTTTTGAACGGAAGATATTTCCTTTTTCACCATAGCCCTCTATGGGCTTCCAAATATCCCTTTGCCAATTCCACAAGAACAGCCTTAGCGAAAGGATTCTTGAACGGAAAGGTGTAACTCTGTGAGATGAATTAACAGAACACAGAGCAGTTTCTCAGAAAGCTTCATTCCAGTTTTGAACGGAAGATATTTCCTTTTTCACCATAGCCCTCTAAGGGCTTCCAAATATCCCTTTGCCAATTCCACAAGAACAGCCTTAGCGAAAGGCTTCTTGAAGGGAAAGATGTAACTCTGTGAGATGAATTAACAGAACACAGAGCAGTTTCTCAAAAAGCTTCTTTCCAGTTTGGAACGGAAGATATTTCCTTTTTCACCATAGCCCTCTATGGGCTTCCAAATATTCCTTTTCCAATTCCACAAGAACAGCCTTAGCGAAAGGCTTCTTGAAGGGAAAGATGTAACTTTGTGAGATGAGTTAACAGAACACAGAGCAGTTTCTCAGAAAGCTTCTTTCCAGTTTTGAACGGAAGATATTTCCTTTTTCACCATAGCCCTCTATGGGCTTCCAAATATCCCTTTGCCAATTCCACAAGAACGGCCTTAGCGATCGGCTTCTTGAAGGGAAAGATGTAACTCTGTGAGATGAATTTAAGGAACACAGAGCAGTTTCTCAGAAAGCTTCTTTCCAGTTTTGAACGGAAGATATTTCCTTTTTCACCATAGCCCTCTATGGGCTTCCAAATATCCCTTTGCCAATTCCACAAGAACAGCCTTAGAGAAAGGCCTCTTGAAGGAAAGATGTAACTCTCTGAGATGAATTAACAGAACATGGAGCAGTTTCTCAGAAAGCTTCTTTCCAGTTTTGAACGGAAGATATTTCCTTTTTCACCATAGCCGTCTATGGGCTTCCAAATATCCCTGTGCCAATTCCACAAGAACAGCCTTAGCGAAAGGCTTCTTGAAGGGAAAGATGTAACTCTCTCAGATTAATTAACAGAACACAGAGCAGTTTCTCAGAAAGCTTCTTTCCAATTTGGAACGGAAGATATTTCCTTTTTCACCATACGCCTCTATGGGCTTCCAAATATCCCTTTGCCAATTCCACAAAAACTGCCTTAGAGAAAGGCTTCTTGAAGGGAAAGATGTAACTCTGTGAGATGAATTAACAGAACACAGAGCAGTTTCTCCGAAAGCTTCTTTCCAGTTTTGAACGGAAGATATTCCCTTTTTCATCATAGCCCTCTATGGGCTTCCAAATAAACCTTTGCCAATTCCACAAGAACAGCCTTAGCGAAAGGCTTCTTGAAGGGAAAGATGTAACTCTGTGACATGAATTAACAGAACACAGAGCTGTTTCTCAGAAAGCTTCTTTCCAGTTTTGAACGGAAGATATTTCCTTTTTCACCATAGCCCTCTATGGGCTTCCAAATATCCCTTTGCCAATTCCACAAGAACAGCCTTAGCGAAAGGCCTCTTGAAGGAAAGATGTATCTCTGTGAGATGAATTAACAGAACACAGAGCAGTTTCTCAGAAAGCTTCTTTCCAGTTTAGAACGGAAGATATTTCCTTTTTCACCATAGCCGTCTATGGGCTTCCAAATATCCCTTTGCCAATTCCACAAGAAAAGCCTTAGCGAAAGGCTTCTTGAAGGGAAAGATGTATCTCTGTGAGATGAATTAACAGAACACAGAGCAGTTTCTCAGAAAGCTTCTTTCCAGTTTGGAACGGAAGATATTTCCTTTTTCACCATAGCCCTCTATGGGCTTCCAAATATCCCTTTGCCAATTCCACAAGAACTGACTTAGCGAAAGGCTTCTTGAAGGGAAAGATGTAACTCTGTGAGATGAATTAACAGAACACAGAGCAGTTTCTCCAAAAGCTTCTTTCCAGTTTTGAACGGTAGATATTCCCTTTTTCACCATAGCCCACTGTGGGCTTCCAAATAAACCTTTGCCAATTCCACAAGAACAGCCTTAGCGAAAGGCTTCTTGAAGGGAAAGATGTAACTCTGTGAGATGAATTAACAGAACACAGAGCAGTTTCTCAGAAAGCTTCTTTCCAGTTTTGAACGGAAAATATTTCCTTGTTCACCATAGCCCTCTTTGGGCTTCCCAATATCCCTTTCCCAATTCCACAAGAACAGCCTTAGCGAAAGGCTTCTTGAAGGGAAAGATGTAACTCTGTGAGATGTATTAACAGAACACAGAGCAGTTTCTCAGAAAGCTTCTTTCCAGTTTTGAACGGAAGATATTTCATTTTTCACCATAGCACTCTATGGGCTTCCAAATATCCCTTTGCCAATTCCACAAGAACAGTCTTAGCGAAAGGCCTCTTGAAGGAAAGATGTAACTCTGTGAGATGAATGAACAGCACACAGAGCAGTTTCTCGGAAAGCTTCCTTCCAGTTTTGAACGGAAGATATTTCCTTTTTCACCATAGCCCTCTATGGGCTTCCAAATTTCCCTTTGCCAATTCCACAAGAACAGCCTTAGCGAAAGGCTTCTTAAAGGGAAAGATGTAACTCTGTGAGATGAATTAACAGAACACAGAGCAGTTTCTCAGAAAGCTTCTTTCCAGTTTTGAACGGAAGATATTTCCTTTTTCACCATAGCCCTCTATGGGCTTCCAAATATCCCTTTGCCAATTCCACAAGAACGGCCTAAGCGATCGGCTTCTTGAAGGGAAAGATGTAACTCTGTGAGATGAATTAACAGAACACAGAGCAGTTTCTCAGAAAGCTTCTTTCAAGTTTTGAACGGAAGATATTTCCTTTTTCACCATAGCTCTCTATGGGCTTCCAAATATCCCTTTGCCAATTCCACAAGAACAGCCTTAGCGAAAGGCTTCTTGAACGGAAAGATGTAACTCTGTGAGATGAATTAACAGAACACAGAGTAGTTTCTCAAAAAGCTTCTTTCCAGTTTGGAACGGAAGATATTTCCTTTTTCACCATAGCCCTCTATGGGCTTCCAAATATCCCTTTGCCAATTCCACAAGAACAGCCTTAGCGAAAGGCTTCTTGAAGGGAAAGATGTAACTCTGTAAGATGAATTAACAGAACACAGAGCAGTTTCTCAGAAAGCTTCTTCCCAGTTGTGAACGGAAGATATTTCCTTTTTCACCGTAGCCCTCTATGGGCTTCCAAATATCCCTTTCCCAATTCCACAAGAACAGCCTTAGCGAAAGGCTTCTTGAAGGGAAAGATGTAACCCTGTGAGATGAATTAACAGAACACAGAGCAGTTTCTCAGAAAGCTTCTTTCCAGTTTTGAACGGAAGTTATTCCCTTTTTCACCATAGCACTCTACGGGATTCCAAATAAACGTTTGCCAATTCCACAAGAACCGCCTTGGCGAAAGGCTTCTTGAAGGGAAAGATGTAACTCTGTGAGATGAATTAACAGAACACAGAGCAGTTTCTCGGAAAACTTCCTTCCAGTTTTGAACGGAAGATATTTCCATTTTCACCATAGCCCTCTATTGGCTTCCAAATATCCCTTTGCCAATTCCACAAGAACAGCCTTAGCGAAAGGCTTATTGAAGGGAAAGATGTAACTCTGTGAGATGAATTAACAGAACACAGAGCAGTTTCTCAGAAAGCTTCTTTCCAGTTTTGAACGGAACATATTTCCTTTTTCACCATAGCCCTCTATGGGCTTCCAAATATCCCTTTGCCAATTCCACAAGAACAGCCTTAGCGAAAGGCTTCTTGAACGGAAAGATGTAACTCTGTGAGATGAATTAACAGAACACAGAGCAGTTTCTCAGAAAGCTTCTTTCCAGTTTTGAACGGAAGATATTTCCTTTTTCACCATAGCCCTCTATGGGCTTCCAAATATCCCTTTGCCAATTCCACCAGAACAGCCTTAGCGAAAGGCTTCTTGAACGGAAAGATGTAAGTCTGTGAGATGAATTAACAGAACACAGAGCAGTTTCTCAGAAAGCTTCTTTCCAGTTGTGAACGGAAGATGTTTCCTTTTTCACCATAGCCCTCTATGGGCTTCCAAATATCCCTTTGCCAATTCCACAAGAACAGCCTTAGCGAAAGGCTTCTTGAAGGGAAAGATGTAACTCTGTGAGATGAATTAACAGAACACAGAGCAGTTTCTCAGAAAGCTTCTTCCCAGTTGTGAACGGAAGATATTTCCTTTTTCACCATAGCCCTCTATGGGCTTCCAAATATCCCTTTGCCTATTCCACAAGAACGGCCTTAGCGAAAGGCTTCTTGAAGGGAAAGATGTAACTCTGTGAGATGAATTAACAGAACACAGAGCAGTTTCTCAGAAAGCTTCTTTCCAGTTTTTAACGGAAGATATTTCCTTGTTCACCATAGCCCTCTATGGGCTTCCAAATATCCCTTTGCCAATTCCACAAGAACAGCCGTAGCGAAAGGCTTCTTGAAGGGAAAGATGTAACTCTGTAAGATGAATTAACAGAACACAGAGCAGTTTCTCAGAAAGCTTCTTCCCAGTTGTGAACGGAAGATATTTCCTTTTTCACCCTAGCCCTCTATGGGCTTCCAAAAATCCCTTTCCCAATTCCAAAAGAACAGCCTTAGCGAAAGGCTTCTTGAAGGGAAAGATGTAACCCTGTGAGATGAATTAACAGAACACAGAGCAGTTTCTCAGAAAGCTTCTTTCAAGTTTTGAACGGAAGTTATTCCCTTTTTCACCATAGCACTCTATGGGTTTCCAAATAAACGTTTGCCAATTCCACAAGAACAGCCTTGGCGAAAGGCTTCTTGAAGGGAAAGATGTAACTCTGTGAGATGAATTAACAGAACACAGAGCAGTTTCTCAGAAAGCTTCTTTCCAGTTTTGAACGGAAGATATTTCCTTTTTCACCATAGCCCTGTATGGGCTTCCAAATA
This sequence comes from Chlorocebus sabaeus, assembly GCF_047675955.1. Taxonomy (NCBI): domain Eukaryota; kingdom Metazoa; phylum Chordata; class Mammalia; order Primates; family Cercopithecidae; genus Chlorocebus; species Chlorocebus sabaeus. The sequence continues at coordinate 11,821 of NW_027328001.1, forward strand.
TCCCTTTTCCAATTCTACAAGAACGGCCTTAGCGATCGGCTTCTTCAAGGGAAAGATGTAACTCTGTGAGATGAATTAAAGGAACACAGAGCAGTTTCTCAGAAAGCTTCTTTCCAGTTTTGAACGGAAGATATTTCCTTTTTCACCATAGCCCTCTATGGGCTTCCAAATATCCCTTTGCCAATTCCACAAGAACAGCCTTAGCGAAAGGCCTCTTGAAGGAAAGATGTAACTCTCTGAGATGAATTAACAGAACACAGAGCAGTTTCTCAGAAAGCTTCTTTCCAGTTTTGAACGGAAGTTATTCCCTTTTTCACCATAGCACTCTACGGGATTCCAAATAAACGTTTGCCAATTCCACAAGAACCGCCTTGGCGAAAGGCTTCTTGAAGGGAAAGATGTAACTCTGTGAGATGAATTAACAGAACACAGAGCAGTTTCTCGGAAAACTTCCTACCAGTTTTGAACGGAAGATATTTCCATTTTCACCATAGCCCTCTATTGGCTTCCAAATATCCCTTTGCCAATTCCACAAGAACAGCCTTAGCGAAAGGCTTATTGAAGGGAAAGATGTAACTCTGTGAGATGAATTAACAGAACACAGAGCAGTTTCTCAGAAAGCTTCTTTCCAGTTTTGAACGGAACATATTTCCTTTTTCACCATAGCCCTCTATGGGCTTCCAAATATCCCTTTGCCAATTCCACAAGAACAGCCTTAGCGAAAGGCTTCTTGAACGGAAAGATGTAACTCTGTGAGATGAATTAACAGAACACAGAGCAGTTTCTCAGAAAGCTTCTTTCCAGTTTTGAACGGAAGATATTTCCTTTTTCACCATAGCCCTCTATGGGCTTCCAAATATCCCTTTGCCAATTCCAGCAGAAAAGCCTTAGCGAAAGGCTTCTTGAACGGAAAGATGTAAGTCTGTGAGATGAATTAACAGAACACAGAGCAGTTTCTCAGAAAGCTTCTTTCCAGTTGTGAACGGAAGATGTTTCCTTTTTCACCATAGCCCTCTATGGGCTTCCAAATATCCCTTTGCCAATTCCACAAGAACAGCCTTAGCGAAAGGCTTCTTGAAGGGAAAGATGTAACTCTGTGAGATGAATTAACAGAACACAGAGCAGTTTCTCAGAAAGCTTCTTCCCAGTTGTGAACGGAAGATATTTCCTTTTTCACCATAGCCCTCTATGGGCTTCCAAATATCCCTTTGCCTATTCCACAAGAACGGCCTTAGCGAAAGGCTTCTTGAAGGGAAAGATGTAGCTCTGTGAGATGAATTAACAGAACACAGAGCAGTTTCTCAGAAAGCTTCTTTCCAGTTTTTAACGGAAGATATTTCCTTGTTCAACATAGCCCTCTATGGGCTTCCAAATATCCCTTTGCCAATTCCACAAGAACAGCCGTAGCGAAAGGCTTCTTGAAGGGAAACATGTAACTCTGTAAGATGAATTAACAGAACACAGAGCAGTTTCTCAGAAAGCTTCTTCCCAGTTGTGAACGGAAGATATTTCCTTTTTCACCATAGCCCTCTATGGGCTTCCAAAAATCCCTTTCCCAATTCCAAAAGAACAGCCTTAGCGAAAGGCTTCTTGAAGGGAAAGATGTAACCCTGTGAGATGAATTAACAGAACACAGAGCAGTTTCTCAGAAAGCTTCTTTCAAGTTTTGAACGGAAGTTATTCCCTTTTTCACCATAGCACTCTATGGGTTTCCAAATAAACGTTTGCCAATTCCACAAGAACAGCCTTGGCGAAAGGCTTCTTGAAGGGAAAGATGTAACTCTGTGAGATGAATTAACAGAACACAGAGCAGTTTCTCAGAAAGCTTCTTTCCAGTTTTGAACGGAAGATATTTCCTTTTTCACCATAGCCCTGTATGGGCTTCCAAATATCCCTTTTCCAATTCTACAAGAACGGCCTTAGCGATCGGCTTCTTCAAGGGAAAGATGTAACTCTGTGAGATGAATTAAAGGAACACAGAGCAGTTTCTCAGAAAGCTTCTTTCCAGTTTTGAACGGAAGATATTTCCTTTTTCACCATAGCCCTCTATGGGCTTCCAAATATCCCTTTGCCAATTCCACAAGAACAGCCTTAGCGAAAGGCCTCTTGAAGGAAAGATGTAACTCTCTGAGATGAATTAACAGAACATGGAGCAGTTTCTCAGAAAGCTTCTTTCCAGTTTTGAACGGAAGATATTTCCTTTTTCACCATAGCCCTCTATGGGCTTCCAAATATCCCTTTGCCAATTCCACAAGAACAGCCTTAGTGAAAGGCTTCTTGAAGGGAAAGATGTAACTCTGTCAGATGAATTAACAGAACACAGAGCAGTTTCTCAGAAAGCTTCTTTCCAATTTGGAACGGAAGATATTTCCTTTTTCACCATACGCCTCTATGGGCTTCCAAATATCCTCTTGCCAATTCCACAAGAACTGCCTTAGAGAAAGGCTTCTTGAAGGGAAAGATGTAATTCTGTGAGATGAATTAACAGAACACAGAGCAGTTTCTCCGAAAGCTTCTTTCCAGTTTTGAACGGAAGATATTCCCTTTTTCACCATAGCCCTCTATGGGCTTCCAAATAAACCTTTGCCAATTCCACAAGAACAGCCTTAGCGAAAGGCTTCTTGAAGGGAAAGATGTAACTCTGTGACATGAATTAACACAACACAGAGCTGTTTCTCAGAAAGCTTCTTTCCAGTTTTGAACGGAAGATATTTCCTTTTTCACCATAGCCCTCTATGGGCTTCCAAATATCCCTTTGCCAATTCCACAAGAACAGCCTTAGCGAAAGGCCTCTTGAAGGAAAGATGTATCTCTGTGAGATGTATTAACAGAACACAGAGCAGTTTCTCAGAAAGCTTCTTTCCAGTTTAGAACGGAAGATATTTCCTTTTTCACCATAGCCGTCTATGGGCTTCCAAATATCCCTTTGCCAATTCCACAAGAACAGCCTTTGCGAAAGGCTTCTTGAAGGGAAAGATGTAACTCTGTGAGATGAATTAACAGAACACAGAGCAGTTTCTCAGAAAGCTTCTTTCCAGTTTGGAACGGAAGATATTTCCTTTTTCACCATAGACCTCTATGGGCTTCCAAATATCCCTTTGCCAATTCCACAAGAACTGCCTTAGCGAAAGGCTTCTTGAAGGAAAAGATGTAACTCTGTGAGATGAATTAACAGAACACAGGGCAGTTTCTCCGAAAGCTTCTTTCCAGTTTTGAACGGAAGATATTCCCTTTTTCACCATAGCCCACTATGGGCTTCCAAATAAACCTTTGCCAATTCCACAAGAACAGCCTTAAAGAAAGGCCTCTTGAAGGGAAAGATGTAACTCTGTCAGATTAATTAACAGAACACAGAGCAGTTTCTCAGAAAGCTTCTTTCCAGTTTTGAACGGAAGATATTTCCTTTTTCACCATAGACCTCTATGGCCTTCCAAATATCCCTTTGCCAATTACACAAGAACGGCCTTAGCGATCCGCTTCTTGAAGGGAAAGATATAACTCTGTGAGATGAATTAAAGGAACACAGAGCAGTTTCTCAGAAAGCTTCTTTCCAGTTTTGATCGGAAGATATTTCCTTTTTCACCATAGCCCTCTATGGGCTTCCAAATATCCCTTTGCCAATTCCACAAGAACAGCCTTAAAGAAAGGCCTCTTGAAGGGAAATATGTAACTCTGTCAGATTAATTAACAGAACACAGAGCAGTTTCTCAGAAAGCTTCTTTCCAATTTGGAACGGAAGATATTTCCTTTTTCACCATAGCCCTCTATGGGCTTCCAAATATCCCTTTGCCAATTCCACAAAAACTGCCTTAGAGAAAGGCTTCTTGAAGGGAAAGATGTAACTCTGTGAGATGAATTAACAGAACACAGAGCAGTTTCTCCGAAAGCTTCTTTCCAGTTTTGAACGGAAGATATTCCCTTTTTCATCATAGCCCTCTATGGGCTTCCAAGTAAACCTTTGCCAATTCCACAAGAACAGCCTTAGCGAAAGGCTTCTTGAAGGGAAAGATGTAACTCTGTGACGTGAATTAACAGAACACAGAGCTGTTTCTCAGAAAGCTTCTTTCCAGTTTTGAACGGAAGATATTTCCTTTTTCACCATAGCCCTCTATGGGCTTCCAAATATCCCTTTGCCAATTCCACAAGAACAGCCTTAGCGAAAGGCCTCTTGAAGGAAAGATGTATCTCTGTGAGATGAATTAACAGAACACAGAGCAGTTTCTCAGAAAGCTTCTTTCCAGTTTAGAACGGAAGATATTTCCTTTTTCAGCATAGCCGTCTATGGGCTTCCAAATATCCCTTTGCCAATTCCACAAGAACAGCCTTAGCGAAAGGCTTCTTGAAGGGAAAGATGTATCTCTGTGAGATGAATTAACAGAACACAGAGCAGTTTCTCAGAAAGCTTCTTTCCAGTTTGGAACGGAAGATATTTGCTTTTTCACCATAGCCCTCTATGGGCTTCCAAATATCCCTTTGCCAATTCCACAAGAACGGCCTTAGCGATCGGCTTATTGAAGGGAAAGATGTAACTCTGTGAGATGAATTAACAGAACACAGAGCAGTTTCTCAGAAAGCTTCCTTCCAGTTTTGAACGGAAGATATTTCCTTTTTCACCATAGCCCTCTATGGGCTTCAAAATATCCCTTTGCCAAATCCACAAGAACAGCCTTATCGAAAGCCTTCTTGAAGGGAAAGATGTAACTCTGTGAGATGAATTAACAGAACACAGAGCAGTTTCTCAGAAAGCTTCTTTCCAGTTTAGAACGGAAGATATTTCCTTTTTCACCATAGCCGTCTATGGGCTTCCAAATATCCCTTTGCCAATTCCACAAGAACAGCCTTAGCGAAAAGCTTCTTGAAGGGAAAGATGTAACTCTGTGAGATGAATTAACAGAACACAGAGCAGTTTCTCAGAAAGCTTCATTCCAGTTTTGAACGGAAGATATTTCCTTTTTCACCATAGCCCTCTAAGGGCTTCCAAATATCCCTTTGCCAATTCCACAAGAACAGCCTTAGCGAAAGGCTTCTTGAAGGGAAAGATGTAACTCTGTGAGATGAATTAACAGAACACAGAGCAGTTTCTCAAAAAGCTTCTTTCCAGTTTGGAACCGAAGATATTTCCTTTTTCACCATAGCCCTCTATGGGCTTCCAAATATCCCTTTGCCAATTCCACAAGAACAGCCTTAGCGAAAGGCTTCTTGAACGGAAAGATGTAACTCTGTGAGATGAATTAAGAGAACACAGAGCAGTTTCTCAGAAAGCTTCTTTCCAGTTGTGAACGGAAGATATTTCCTTTTTCACCATAGCCGTCTATGGGCTTCCAAATATCCCTTTGCCAATTCCACAAGAACAGCCTTAGTGAAAGGCTTCTTGAAGGGAAAGATGTAACTCTGTGAGATGAATTAACAGAACACAGAGCAGTTTCTCAGAAAGCTTCTTTGCAGTTTGGAACTAAAGATACTTCCTTTTTCACCATACGCCTCTATGAGCTTCCAAATATCCCTTTGCGAATTCCACAAGAACAGCCTTAGCGAAAGGCTTCTTGAAGGGAAAGATGTAACTCTGTGAGACGAATTAACAGAACACAGAGCAGTTTCTCAGAAAGCTTCTTTCCAGTTTTGAACGGAAGATATTTCCTTTTTCACCATAGCCTCTATGGGCTTCCAAATATCCGTTTGCCAATTCCACAAGAACAGCCTTAGCGAAAGGCTTCTTGAAGGGAAAGATGTAACTCTGTGAGATGAATTAACAGAACACAGAGCAGTTTCTCAGAAAGCTTCTTTCCAGTTTTGAACGGAAGTTATTCCCTTTTTCACCATAGCACTCTATGGGCTTCCAAATAAACGTTTACCAATTCCAGAAGAACAGCCTTGGCGAAAGGCTTCTTGAAGGGAAAGATGTAACTCTGTGAGATGAATTAACAGAACACAGAGCAGTTTCTCAGAAGGCTTCTTTCCAGTTTTGAACGGAAGATATTTCCTTTTTCACCATAGCCCTCTATGGGCTTCCAAATATCCCTTTGCCAATTCCACAAGAACAGCCTTAGCGAAAGGCCTCTTGAAGGAAAGATGTATCTCTGTGAGATGAATTAACAGAACACAGAGCAGTTTCTCAGAAAGCTTCTTTCCATTTAGAACGGAAGATATTTCCTTTTTCACCATAGCCGTCTATGGGCTTCCAAATATCCCTTTGCCAATTCCACAAGGACAGACTTAGCGAAAGGCTTCTTGAAGGAAAAGATGTAACTCTGTGAGATGAATTAACAGAACACAGAGCAGTTTCTCAGAAAGCTTCTTTCCAGTTTGGAACGGAAGATATTTCCTTTTTCACCATAGCCCTCTATGGGCTTCCAAATATCCCTTTGCCAATTCCACAAGAACTGCCTTAGCGAAAGGCTTCTTGAAGGGAAAGATGTAACTCTGTGAGATGAATTAACAGAACACAGAGCAGTTTCTCCGAAAGCTTCTTTCCAGTTTTGAACGGTAGATATTCCCTTTTTCACAATAGCCCACTATGGGCTTCCAAATAAACCTTTGCCAATTCCACAAGAACAGCCTTAGCGAAAGGCTTCTTGAAGGGAAAGATGTAACTCTGTGAGATGAATTAACAGAACACAGAGCAGTTTCTCAGAAAGCTTCTTTCCAGTTTTGAACGGAAGATATTTCCTTGTTCACCATAGCCCTCTTTGGGCTTCCCAATATCCCTTTCCCAATTCCACAAGAACAGCCTTAGCGAAAGGCTTCTTGAAGGGAAAGATGTAACTCTGTGAGATGTATTAACAGAACACAGAGCAGTTTCTCAGAAAGCTTCTTTCCTGTTTTGAACGGAAGGTATTTCATTTTTCACCATAGCACTCTATGGGCTTCCAAATATCCCTTTGCCAATTCCACAAGAACAGTCTTAGCGAAAGGCCTCTTGAAGGAAAGATGTAACTCTGTGAGATGAATGAACAGCACACAGAGCAGTTTCTCGGAAAGCTTCCTTCCAGTTTTGAACGGAAGATATTTCCTTTTTCACCATAGCCCTCTATGGGCTTCCAAATTTCCCTTTGCCAATTCCACAAGAACAGCCTTAGCGAAAGGCTTCTTAAAGGGAAAGATGTAACTCTGTGAGATGAATTAACAGAACACAGAGCAGTTTCTCAGAAAGCTTCTTTCCAGTTTTGAACGGAAGATATTTCCTTTTTCACCATAGCCTTCTATGGGCTTCCAAATATCCCTTTGCCAATTCCACAAGAACGGCCTAAGCGATCGGCTTCTTGAAGGGAAAGATGTAACTCTGTGAGATGAATTAACAGAACACAGAGCAGTTTCTCAGAAAGCTTCTTTCCAGTTTTGAACGGAAGATATTTCCTTTTTCACCATAGCCCTCTATGGGCTTCCAAATATCCCTTTGCCAATTCCACAAGAACAGCCTTAGCGAAAGGCTTCTTGAACGGAAAGATGTAACTCTGTGAGATGAATTAACAGAACACAGAGTAGTTTCTCAAAAAGCTTCTTTCCAGTTTGGAACGGAAGATATTTCCTTTTTCACCATAGCCCTCTATGGGCTTCCAAATATCCCTTTGTCAATTCCACAAGAACAGCCTTAGCGAAAGGCTTCTTGAAGGGAAAGATGTAACTCTGTAAGATGAATTAACAGAACACAGAGCAGTTTCTCAGAAAGCTTCTTCCCAGTGGTGAACGGAAGATATTTCCTTTTTCACCGTAGCCCTCTATGGGCTTCCAAATATCCCTTTCCCAATTCCACAAGAACAGCCTTAGCGAAAGGCTTCTTGAAGGGAAAGATGTAACCCTGTGAGATGAATTAACAGAACACAGAGCAGTTTCTCAGAAAGCTTCTTTCCAGTTTTGAACGGAAGTTATTCCCTTTTTCACCATAGCACTCTACGGGATTCCAAATAAACGTTTGCCAATTCCACAAGAACCGCCTTGGCGAAAGGCTTCTTGAAGGGAAAGATGTAACTCTGTGAGATGAATTAACAGAACACAGAGCAGTTTCTCGGAAAACTTCCTTCCAGTTTTGAACGGAAGATATTTCCATTTTCACCATAGCCCTCTATTGGCTTCCAAATATCCCTTTGCCAATTCCACAAGAACAGCCTTAGCGAAAGGCTTATTGAAGGGAAAGATGTAACTCTGTGAGATGAATTAACAGAACACAGAGCAGTTTCTCAGAAAGCTTCTTTCCAGTTTTGAACGGAACATATTTCCTTTTTCACCATAGCCGTCTATGGGCTTCCAAATATCCCTTTGCCAATTCCACAAGAACAGCCTTAGCGAAAAGCTTCTTGAAGGGAAAGATGTAACTCTGTGAGATGAATTAACAGAACACAGAGCAGTTTCTCAGAAAGCTTCATTCCAGTTTTGAACGGAAGATATTTCCTTTTTCACCATAGCCCTCTAAGGGCTTCCAAATATCCCTTTGCCAATTCCACAAGAACAGCCTTAGCGAAAGGCTTCTTGAAGGGAAAGATGTAACTCTGTGAGATGAATTAACAGAACACAGAGCAGTTTCTCAAAAAGCTTCTTTCCAGTTTGGAACCGAAGATATTTCCTTTTTCACCATAGCCCTCTATGGGCTTCCAAATATCCCTTTGCCAATTCCACAAGAACAGCCTTAGCGAAAGGCTTCTTGAACGGAAAGATGTAACTCTGTGAGATGAATTAAGAGAACACAGAGCAGTTTCTCAGAAAGCTTCTTTCCAGTTGTGAACGGAAGATATTTCCTTTTTCACCATAGCCGTCTATGGGCCTCCAAATATCCCTTTGCCAATTCCACAAGAACAGCCTTAGTGAAAGGCTTCTTGAAGGGAAAGATGTAACTCTTTGAGATGAATTAACAGAACACAGAGCAGTTTCTCAGAAAGCTTCTTTGCAGTTTGGAACTGAAGATATTTCCTTTTTCACCATACGCCTCTATGGGCTTCCAAATATCCCTTTGCGAATTCCACAAGAACAGCCTTAGCGAAAGGCTTCTTGAAGGGAAAGATGTAACTCTGTGAGACGAATTAACAGAACACAGAGCAGTTTCTCAGAAAGCTTCTTTCCAGTTTTGAACGGAAGATATTTCCTTTTTCACCATATCCTCTATGGGCTTCCAAATATCCGTTTGCCAATTCCACAAGAACAGCCTTAGCGAAAGGCTTCTTGAAGGGAAAGATGTAACTCTGTGAGATGAATTAACAGAACACAGAGCAGTTTCTCAGAAAGCTTCTTTCCAGTTTTGAACGGAAGTTATTCCCTTTTTCACCATAGCACTCTATGGGCTTCCAAATAAACGTTTACCAATTCCAGAAGAACAGCCTTGGTGAAAGGCTTCTTGAAGGGAAAGATGTAACTCTGTGAGATGAATTAACAGAACACAGAGCAGTTTCTCAGAAGGCTTCTTTCCAGTTTTGAACGGAAGATATTTCCTTTTTCACCATAGCCCTCTATGGGCTTCCAAATATCCCTTTGCCAATTCCACAAGAACAGCCTTAGCGAAAGGCCTCTTGAAGGAAAGATGTATCTCTGTGAGATGAATTAAGAGAACACAGAGCAGTTTCTCAGAAAGCTTCTTTCCATTTAGAACGGAAGATATTTCCTTTTTCACCATAGCCGTCTATGGGCTTCCAAATATCCCTTTGCCAATTCCACAAGGACAGACTTAGCGAAAGGCTTCTTGAAGGAAAAGATGTAACTCTGTGAGATGAATTAACAGAACACAGAGCAGTTCCTCAGAAAGCTTCTTTCCAGTTTGGAACGGAAGATATTTCCTTTTTCACCATAGCCCTCTATGGGCTTCCAAATATCCCTTTGCCAATTCCACAAGAACTGCCTTAGCGAAAGGCTTCTTGAAGGGAAAGATGTAACTCTGTGAGATGAATTAACAGAACACAGAGCAGTTTCTCCGAAAGCTTCTTTCCAGTTTTGAACGGTAGATATTCCCTTTTTCACCATAGCCCACTGTGGGCTTCCAAATAAACCTTTGCCAATTCCACAAGAACAGCCTTAGCGAAAGGCTTCTTGAAGGGAAAGATGTAACTCTGAGATGAATTAACAGAACACAGAGCAGTTTCTCAGAAAGCTTCTTTCCAGTTTTGAACGGAAGATATTTCCTTGTTCACCATAGCCCTCTTTGGGCTTCCCAATATCCCTTTCCCAATTCCACAAGAACAGCCTTAGCGAAAGGCTTCTTGAAGGGAAAGATGTAACTCTGTGAGATGTATTAACAGAACACAGAGCAGTTTCTCAGAAAGCTTCTTTCCAGTTTTGAACGGAAGATATTTCATTTTTCACCATAGCACTCTATGGGCTTCCAAATATCCCTTTGCCAATTCCACAAGAACAGTCTTAGCGAAAGGCCTCTTGAAGGAAAGATGTAACTCTGTGAGATGAATGAACAGCACACAGAGCAGTTTCTCGGAAAGCTTCCTTCCAGTTTTGAACGGAAGATATTTCCTTTTTCACCATAGCCCTCTATGGGCTTCCAAATTTCCCTTTGCCAATTCCACAAGAACAGCCTTAGCGAAAGGCTTCTTAAAGGGAAAGATGTAACTCTGTGAGATGAATTAACAGAACACAGAGCAGTTTCTCAGAAAGCTTCTTTCCAGTTTTGAATGGAAGATATTTCCTTTTTCACCATAGCCCTCTATGGGCTTCCAAATATCCCTTTGCCAATTCCACAAGAACGGCCTAAGCGATCGGCTTCTTGAAGGGAAAGATGTAACTCTGTGAGATGAATTAACAGAACACAGAGCAGTTTCTCAGAAAGCTTCTTTCCAGTTTTGAACGGAAGATATTTCCTTTTTCACCATAGCCCTCTATGATCTTCCAAATATCCCTTTGCCAATTCCACAAGAACAGCCTTAGCGAAAGGCTTCTTGAACGGAAAGATGTAACTCTGTGAGATGAATTAACAGAACACAGAGTAGTTTCTCAAAAAGCTTCTTTCCAGTTTGGAACGGAAGATATTTCCTTTTTCACCATAGCCCTCTATGGGCTTCCAAATATCCCTTTGCCAATTCCACAAGAACAGCCTTAGCGAAAGGCTTCTTGAAGGGAAAGATGTAACTCTGTAAGATGAATTAACAGAACACAGAGCAGTTTCTCAGAAAGCTTCTTCCCAGTTGTGAACGGAAGATATTTCCTTTTTCACCGTAGCCCTCTATGGGCTTCCAAATATCCCTTTCCCAATTCCACAAGAACAGCCTTAGCGAAAGGCTTCTTGAAGGGAAAGATGTAACCCTGTGAGATGAATTAACAGAACACAGAGCAGTTTCTCAGAAAGCTTCTTTCCAGTTTTGAACGGAAGTTATTCCCTTTTTCACCATAGCACTCTACGGGATTCCAAATAAACGTTTGCCAATTCCACAAGAACCGCCTTGGCGAAAGGCTTCTTGAAGGGAAAGATGTAACTCTGTGAGATGAATTAACAGAACACAGAGCAGTTTCTCGGAAAACTTCCTTCCAGTTTTGAACGGAAGATATTTCCATTTTCACCATAGCCCTCTATTGGCTTCCAAATATCCCTTTGCCAATTCCACAAGAACAGCCTTAGCGAAAGGCTTCTTGAACGGAAAGATGTAACTCTGTGAGATGAATTAACAGAACACAGAGCAGTTTCTCAGAAAGCTTCTTTCCAGTTTTGAACGGAAGATATTTCCTTTTTCACCATAGCCCTCTATGGGCTTCCAAATATCCCTTTGCCAATTCCACAAGAACAGCCTTAGCGAAAGGCTTCTTGAACGGAAAGATGTAAGTCTGTGAGATGAATTAACAGAACACAGAGCAGTTTCTCAGAAAGCTTCTTTCCAGTTGTGAACGGAAGATGTTTCCTTTTTCACCATAGCCCTCTATGGGCTTCCAAATATCCCTTTGCCAATTCCACAAGAACAGCCTTAGCGAAAGGCTTCTTGAAGGGAAAGATGTAACTCTGTGAGATGAATTAACAGAACACAGAGCAGTTTCTCAGAAAGCTTCTTCCCAGTTGTGAACGGAAGATATTTCCTTTTTCACCATAGCCCTCTATGGGCTTCCAAATATCCCTTTGCCTATTCCACAAGAACGGCCTTAGCGAAAGGCTTCTTGAAGGGAAAGATGTAACTCTGTGAGATGAATTAACAGAACACAGAGCAGTTTCTCAGAAAGCTTCTTTCCAGTTTTTAACGGAAGATATTTCCTTGTTCACCATAGCCCTCTATGGGCTTCCAAATATCCCTTTGCCAATTCCACAAGAACAGCCGTAGCGAAAGGCTTCTTGAAGGGAAAGATGTAACTCTGTAAGATGAATTAACAGAACACAGAGCAGTTTCTCAGAAAGCTTCTTCCCAGTTGTGAACGGAAGATATTTCCTTTTTCACCATAGCCCTCTATGGGCTTCCAAAAATCCCTTTCCCAATTCCAAAAGAACAGCCTTAGCGAAAGGCTTCTTGAAGGAAAAGATGTAACCCTGTGAGATGAATTAACAGAACACAGAGCAGTTTCTCAGAAAGCTTCTTTCAAGTTTTGAACGGAAGTTATTCCCTTTTTCACCATAGCACTCTATGGGTTTCCAAATAAACGTTTGCCAATTCCACAAGAACAGCCTTGGCGAAAGGCTTCTTGAAGGGAAAGATGTAACTCTGTGAGATGAATTAACAGAACACAGAGCAGTTTCTCAGAAAGCTTCTTTCCAGTTTTGAACGGAAGATATTTCCTTTTTCACCATAGCCCTGTATGGGCTTCCAAATATCCCTTTGCCAATTCTACAAGAACGGCCTTAGCGATCGGCTTCTTCAAGGGAAAGATGTAACTCTGTGAGATGAATTAAAGGAACACAGAGCAGTTTCTCAGAAAGCTTCTTTCCAGTTTTGAACGGAAGATATTTCCTTTTTCACCATAGCCCTCTATGGGCTTCCAAATATCCCTTTGCCAATTCCACAAGAACAGCCTTAGCGAAAGGCTTCCTGAAGGGAAAGATGTAACTCTGTGAGATGAATTAACAGAACACAGAGCAGTTTCTCAGAAAGCTTCTTTCCAGTTTTGAACGGAAGATATTTCCTTTTTCACCATAGCCCTCTATGGGCTTCCAAATATCCCTTTGCCAATTCCACAAGAACAGCCTTAGCGAAAGGCTTCTTGAACGGAAAGGTGTAACTCTGTGAGATGAATTAACAGAACACAGAGCAGTTTCTCAGAAAGCTTCATTCCAGTTTTGAACGGAAGATATTTCCTTTTTCACCATAGCGCTCTAAGGGCTTCCAAATATCCCTTTGCAATTCCACAAGAAAAGCCTTAGCGAAAGGCTTCTTGAAGGGAAAGATGTAACTCTGTGAGATGAATTAACAGAACACAGAGCAGTTTCTCAAAAAGCTTCTTTGCAGTTTGGAACGGAAGATATTTCCTTTTTCACCATAGCCCTCTATGGGCTTCCAAATATCCCTTTGCCAATTCCACAAGAACAGACTTAGCGAAAGGCTTCTTGAAGGGAAAGATGTAACTCTGTGAGATGAATTAACAGAACACAGAGCAGTTTCTCAGAAAGCTTCTTCCCAGTTTTGAACGGAAGATATTTCCTTTTTCACCATAGCCCTCTATGGGCTTCCAAATATCCGTTTGCCAATTCCACAAGAACAGCCTTAGAGAAAGGCTTCTTGAAGGGAAAGATGTAACTCTGTGAGATGAATTAACAGAACACAGAGCAGTTTCTCAGAAAGCTTCTTTCCAGTTTTGAAGGGAAGTTATTCCCTTTTTCACCATAGCACTCTATGGGCTTCCAAATAAACGTTTGCCAATTCCAGAACAACAGCCTTGGCGAAAGGCTTCTTGAAGGGAAAGATGTAACTCTGTGAGATGAATTAACAGAACACAGAGTAGTTTCTCAGAAGGCTTCTTTCCAGTTTTGAACGGAAGATATTTCCTTTTTCACCATAGCCCTCTATGGGCTTCCAAATATCCCTTTGCCAATTCCACAAGAACAGCCTTAGCGAAAGGCCTCTTGAAGGAAAGATGTATCTCTGTGAGATGAATTAACAGAACACAAAGCAGTTTCTCAGAAAGCTTCTTTCCAGTTTTGAACGGAAGATATTTCCTTTTTCACCATAGCCGTCTATTGGCTTCCAAATATCCCTTTGCCAATTCCAAAAGAACAGACTTAGCGAAAGGCTTCTTGGAGGGAAAGATGTAACTCTGTGAGATGAATTAACAGAACACAGAGCAGTTTCTCAGAAAGCTTCTTTCCAGTTTGGAACGGAAGATATTTCCTTTTTCACCATAGCCCTCTATGGGCTTCCAAATATCCCTTTGCCAATTCCACAAGAACTGCCTTAGCGAAAGGCTTCTTGAAGGGAAAGATGTAACTCTGTGAGATGAATTAACAGAACACAGAGCAGTTTCTCCGAAAGCTTCTTTCCAGTTTTGAACGGAAGATATTCCCTTTTTCACCATAGCCCACTATGGGCTTCCCAATAAACCTTTGCCAATTCCACAAGAACAGCCTTAGCGAAAGGCTTCTTGAAGGGAAAGATGTAACTCTGTGAGATGAATTAACAGAACACAGAGCAGTTTCTCAGAAAGCTTCTTTCCAGTTTTGAACGGAAGATATTTCCTTTTTCACCATAGCCCTCTATGGGCTTCCAAATATCCCTTTGCCAATTCCACAAGAACAGCCTTAGCGAAAGGCTTCTTGAAGGGAAAGATGTAACTCTGTGAGATGAATTAACAGAACACAGAGCAGTTTCTCAGAAAGCTTCTTTCCAGTTTTGAAGGGAAGATATTTCCTTGTTCACCATAGCCCTCTTTGGGCTTCCCAATATCCCTTTCCCAATTCCACAAGAACAGCCTTAGCGAAAGGCTTCTTGAAGGGAAAGATGTAACTCTGTGAGATGAATTAACAGAACACAGAGCAGTTTCTCAGAAAGCTTCTTTCCAGTTTTGAACGGAAGATATTTCATTTTTCACCATAGCCCTCTATGGGCTTCCAAATATCCCTTTGCCAATTCCACAAGAACAGTCTTAGCGAAAGGCCTCTTGAAGGAAAGATGTAACTCTGTGAGATGAATGAACAGCACACAGAGCAGTTTCTCGGAAAGCTTCCTTCCAGTTTTGAACGGAAGATATTTCCTTTTTCACCATAGCCCT
Source organism: Chlorocebus sabaeus (assembly GCF_047675955.1). NCBI lineage: Eukaryota > Metazoa > Chordata > Mammalia > Primates > Cercopithecidae > Chlorocebus > Chlorocebus sabaeus. The sequence goes on from NW_027328001.1 coordinate 26,923, forward strand.
CTATGGGCTTCCAAATATCCCTTTGCCAATTCCACAAGAACGGCCTAAGCGATCGGCTTCTTGAAGGGAAAGATGTAACTCTGTGAGATGAATTAACAGAACACAGAGCAGTTTCTCAGAAAGCTTCTTTCCAGTTTTGAACGGAAGATATTTCCTTTTTCACCATAGCCCTCTAAGGGGTTCAAAATATCCCTTTGCCAATTCCACAAGAACAGCCTTAGCGAAAGGCTTCTTGAAGGGAATGATGTAACTCTGTGAGATGAATTAACAGAACACAGAGCAGTTTCTCAGAAAGCTTCTTTCCAGTTTAGAACGGAAGATATTTCCTTTTTCACCATAGCCGTCTATGGGCTTCCAAATATCCCTTTGCCAATTCCACAAGAACAGCCTTAGCGAAAGGCTTCTTGAAGGGAAAGATGTAACGCTGTGAGATGAATTAACAGAACACAGAGCAGTTTCTCAGAAAGCTTCTTTCCAGTTTTGAACGGAAGATATTTCCTTTTTCACCATAGCCTTCTATGGGCTTCCAGATATCCCTTTGCAAATTCCACAAGAACGGCCTTAGCGAAAGGCTTCTTGAAGGGAAAGATGTAACTCTGTGAGATGAATTAACAGAACACAGAGCAGTTTCTCAGAAAGCTTCTTTCCAGTTTTGAACGGAAGATATTCCCTTTTTCACCATAGCCCTCTATGGGCATCCAAATAAACCTTTGCCAATTCCACAAGAACAGCCTTAGCGAAAGGCTCCTTGAAGGGAAAGATGTAACTCTGTGACATGAATTAACAGAACACAGAGCTGTTTCTCAGAAAGCTTCTTTCCAGTTTTGAATTGAAGATATTTCCTTTTTCACCATAGCCCTCTATGGGCTTCCAAATATCCCTTTGCCAATTCCACAAGGACAGCCTTAGCGAAAGGCCTCTTGAAGGAAAGATGTATCTCTGTGAGATGAATTAACAGAACACAGAGCAGTTTCTCAGAAAGCTTCTTTCCAGTTTAGAACGGAAGATATTTCCTTTTTCACCATAGCCGTCTATGGGCTTCCAAATATCACTTTGCCAATTCCACAAGAACAGCCTTAGCGAAAGGCTTCTTGAAGGGAAAGATGTAACTCTGTGAGATGATTAACAGAACACAGAGCAGTTTCTCAGAAAGCTTCTTTCCAGTTTGGAACGGAAGATATTTCCTTTTTCACCATAGCCCTCTATGGGCTTCCAAATATCCCTTTGCCAATTCCACAAGAACTGCCTTAGCGAAAGGCTTCTTGAAGGGAAAGATGTAACTCTGTGAGATGAATTAACAGAACACAGAGCAGTTTCTCAGAAAGCTTCTTTCCAGTTTGGAACGGAAGATAATTGCTTTTTCACCATAGTTCTCTAGGGGCTTCCAAATATCCCTTTGCCAATTCCACAAGAACAGCCTTAGCGAAAGGCATCTTGAACGTTAAGAGGTAACTCTGTGAGATGAATTAACAGAACACAGAGCAGTTTCCCAGAAAGCTTCATTCCAGTTTTGGACGGAAGATATTTCCTTTTTCACCATAGCCCTCTATGGGCTTCCAAATATCCCTTTCCCGATTCCACAAGAACAGCCTTAGCGAAAGGCTTCTTGAAGGGGAAGATGTAACTCTGTCAGATGAATTAACAGAACACAGAGCAATTTCTCAAAAAGCTTCTTTCCAATTTGGAACGGAAGATATTTCCTTTTTCACCATAGCCCTCTAAGGGCTTCCAAATATCCCTTTGCCAATTCCACAAGAACAGCCTTAGCGAAAGGCTTCTTGAAGGGAAAGATGTAACTCTGTGAGATGAATTAACAGAACACAGAGCAGTTTCTCAGAAAGCTTCTTTCCAGTTGTGTACGGAAGATATTTCCTTTTTCACCATAGCCGTCTATGGGCTTCCAAATATCCCTTTGCCAATTCCACAAGAAGAGCCTTAGCGAAAGGCTTCTTGAACGGAAAGATGTAACTCTGTGAGATGAATTAACAGAACTCAGAGCAGTTTCTCAGAAAGCTTCTTTCCAGTTTTGAACGGAAGATATTTCCTTTTTCACCATAGCCCTCTATGGGCTTCCAAATATCCCTTTGCCAATTCCACAAGAACAGCCTTAGCGAAAGGCCTCTTGAAGGAAAGATGTAACTCTGTGAGATGAATTAACAGAACACAGAGCAGTTTCTCAGAAAGCTTCTTTCCAGTTTTGAACGGAAGATATTTCCTTTTTCACCATAGCCGTCTATGGGCTTCCAAATATCCCTTTGCCAATTCCACAAGAACTGACTTAGCGAAAGGCTTCTTGAAGGAAAGATGTATCTCTGTGAGATGAATTAACAGAACACAGAGCAGTTACTCAGAATGCTTTTTTCCAGTTTTGAACGGAAGATATTTCCTTTTTCACCATAGCCCTCTATGGGCTTCCAAATATCCCTCTGCCAATTCCACAAGAACTGCCTTAGCGAAAGGCTTCTTGAAGGGAAACATGTAACTCTGTGAGATGAATTAACAGAACACAGAGCAGTTTCTCAGAAAGCTTCTTTCCAGTTTTGAACGGAAGATATTCCCTTTTTCACCATAGCCCACTATGGGCTTCCAAATAAAACTTTGCCAATTCCACAAGAACAGCCTTAGCGAAAGGCTTCTTGAAGGGAAAGATGTAACTCTGTGAGATGAATTAACAGAACACAGAGCAGTTTCTCAGAAAGCTTCTTTCCAGTTTTGAACGGAAGATATTTCCTTGTTCACCATAGCCCTCTTTGGGCTTCCCAATATCCCTTTCCCAATTCCAAAAGAACAGCCTTAGCGAAAGGCTTCTTGAAGGGAAAGATGTAACTCTGTGAGATGAATTAACAGAACACAGAGCAGTTTCTCAGAAAGCTTCTTTCCAGTTTTGAACGGAAGATATTTCCTTTTTCACCATAGCCCTCTATGTGCTTCCAAATATCACTTTGCCAATTCCACAAGAACAGCCTTAGCGAAAGGACTCTTGAAGGAAAGATGTAACTCTGTGAGATGAATTAACAGAACACAGAGCAGTTTCTCGGAAAGCTTCCTTCCAGTTTTGAACGGAAGATATTTCCTTTTTCACCATAGCCCTCTATGGGCTTCCAAATATCCCTTTGCCAGTTCCACAAGAACAGCCTTAGCGAAAGGCTTCTTGAAGGGAAAGATGTAACTCTGTGAGATGAATTAACAGAACACAGAGCAGTTTCTCAGAAAGCTTCTTTCCAGTTTTGAACGGAAGATATTTCCTTTTTCACCATAGCCCTCTATGGGCTTCCAAATATCCCTTTGCCAATTCCACAAGAACAGCCTTAGCGAAAGGCTTCTTGAAGGGAAAGTTGTAACTCTGTGAGATGAATTAACAGAACACAGAGCAGTTTCTCAGAAAGCTTCTTTCCAGTTTTGAACGGAAGATATTTCCTTTTTCACCATAGCCCTCTACGGGCTTCCAAATATCCCTTTGCCAATTCCACAAGAACAGCCTTAGCGAAAGGCTTCTTGAACGGAAAGGTGTAACTCTGTGAGATGAATTAACAGAACACAGAGCAGTTTCTCAGAAAGCTTCATTCCAGTTTTGAACGGAAGATATTTCCTTTTTCACCATAGCCCTCTAAGGGCTTCCAAATATCCCTTTGCCAATTCCACAAGAACAGCCTTAGCGAAAGGCTTCTTGAAGGGAAAGATGTAACTCTGTGAGATGAATTAACAGAACACAGAGCAGTTTCTCAAAAAGCTTCTTTGCAGTTTGGAACGGAAGATATTTCCTTTTTCACCATAGCCCTCTATGGGCTTCCAAATATCCCTTTGCCAATTCCACAATAACAGCCTTAGCGAAAGGCTTCTTGAAGGGAAAGATGTAACTCTGTGAGATGAATTAACAGAACACAGAGCAGTTTCTCAGAAAGCTTCTTTCCAGTTGTGAACGGAAGATATTTCCTTTTTCACCATAGCCGTCTATGGGCTTCCAAATATCCCTTTGCCAATTCCACAAGAACAGGCTTAGTGAAAGGCTTCTTGAAGGGAAAGATGTAACTCTGTGAGATGAATTAACAGAACACAGAGCAGTTTCTCAGAAAGCTTCTTTGCAGTTTGGAACTGAAGATATTTCCTTTTTCAACATACGCCTCTATGGGCTTCCAAATATCCCTTTGCCAATTCCACAAGAACAGCCTTAGCGAAAGGCTTCTTGAAGGGAAAGATGTAACTCTGTGAGAAGAATTAACCGAACACAGAGCAGTTTCTCAGAAAGCTTCTTCCCAGTTTTGAACGGAAGATATTTCCTTTTTCACCATAGCCCTCTATGGGCTTCCAAATATCCGTTTGCCAATTCCACAAGAACAGCCTTAGCGAAAGGCTTCTTGAAGGGAAAGATGTAACTCTGTGAGATGAATTAACAGAACACAGAGCAGTTTCTCAGAAAGCTTCTTTCCAGTTTTGAACGGAAGATATTTCCTTTTTCACCATAGCCTTCTATGGGCTTCCAGATATCCCTTTGCAAATTCCACAAGAACGGCCCTAGCGAAAGGCTTCTTGAAGGGAAAGATGTAACTCTGTGAGATGAATTAACAGAACACAGAGCAGTTTCTCAGAAAGCTTCTTTCCAGTATTGAACGGAAGATATTCCCTTTTTCACCATAGCCCTCTATGGGCATCCAAATAAACCTTGCCAATTCCACAAGAACAGCCTTAGCGAAAGGCTTCTTGAAGGGAAAGATGTAACTCTGGGACATGAATTAACAGAACACAGAGCTGTTTCTCAGAAAGCTTCTTTCCAGTTTTGAACGGAAGATATTTCCTTTTTCACCATAGCCCTCTATGGGCTTCCAAATATCCCTTTGCCAATTCCACAAGGACAGCCTTAGCGAAAGGCCTCTTGAAGGAAAGATGTATCTCTGTGAGATGAATTAACAGAACACAGAGCAGTTTCTCAGAAAGCTTCTTTCCAGTTTAGAACGGAAGATATTTCCTTTTTCACCATAGCCGTCTATGGGCTTCCAAATATCACTTTGCTAATTCCACAAGAACAGCCTTAGCGAAAGGCTTCTTGAAGGGAAAGATGTAACTCTGTGAGATGAATGAACAGAACACAGAGCAGTTTCTCAGAAAGCTTCTTTCCAGTTTGGAACGGAAGATATTTCCTTTTTCACCATAGCCCTCTATGGGCTTCCAAATATCCCTTTGCCAATTCCACAAGAACTGCCTTAGCGAAAGGCTTCTTGAAGGGAAAGATGTAACTCTGAGAGATGAATTAACAGAACACAGAGCAGTTTCTCAGAAAGCTTCTTTCCAGTTTTGAACGGAAGATATTCCCTTTTTCACCATAGCCCACTATGGGCTTCCAAATAAACCTTTGCCAACTCCACAAGAACAGCCTTAGCGAAAGGCTTCTTGAAGGGAAAGATGTAACTCTGTAAGATGAATTAACAGAACACAGAGCAGTTTCTCAGAAAGCTTCTTTCCAGTTTGGAACGGAAGATAATTGCTTTTTCACCATAGTTCTCTATTGGCTTCCAAATATCCCTTTGCCAATTCCACAAGAACAGCCTTAGCGAAAGGCATCTTGAACGTTAAGAGGTAACTCTGTGAGATGAATTAACAGAACACAGAGCAGTTTCCCAGCAAGCTTCATTCCAGTTTTGAACGGAAGATATTTCCTTTTTCACCATAGCCCTCTATGGGCTTCCAAATATCCCTTTCCCAATTCCACAAGAACAGCCTTAGCGAAAGGCTTCTTGAAGAGGAAGATGTAACTCTGTGAGATGAATTAACAGAACACAGAGCAATTTCTCAAAAAGCTTCTTTCCAGTTTGGAACGGAAGATATTTCCTTTTCACCATAGCCCTCTATGGGCTTCCAAATATCCCTTTGCCAATTCCACAAGAACAGCCTTAGCGAAAGGCTTCTTGAACGGAAAGATGTAACTCTGTGAGATGAATTAACAGAACACAGAGCAGTTTCTCAGAAAGCTTCTTTCCAGTTTTGAACGGAAGATATTTCCTTTTTCACCATAGCCGTCTATGGGCTTCCAAATATCCCTTTGCCAATTCCACAAGAAGAGCCTTAGAGAAAGGCTTCTTGAACGGAAAGATGTAACTCTGTGAGATGAATTAACAGAACTCAGAGCAGTTTCTCAGAAAGCTTCTTTCCAGTTTTGAACGGAAGATATTTCCTTTTTCACCATAGCCCTCTATGGGCTTCCAAATATCCCTTTGCCAATTCCACAAGAACAGCCTTAGCGAAAGGCCTCTTGATGGAAAGATGTAACTCTGTGAGATGAATTAACAGAACACAGAGCAGTTTCTCAGAAAGCTTCTTTCCAGTTTTGAACGGAAGATATTTCCTTTTTCACCATAGCCTTCTATGGGCTTCCAAATATCCCATTGCAAATTCCACAAGAACGGCCTTAGCGAAAGGCTTCTTGAAGGGAAAGATGTAACTCTGTGAGATGAATTAACAGAACACAGAGCAGTTTCTCAGAAAGCTTCTTTCCAGTTTTGAAGGGAAGATATTTCCTTGTTCACCATAGCCCTCTTTGGGCTTCCCAATATCCCTTTCCCAATTCCACAAGAACAGCCTTAGCGAAAGGCTTCTTGAAGGGAAAGATGTAACTCTGTGAGATGAATTAACAGAACACAGAGCAGTTTCTCAGAAAGCTTCTTTCCAGTTTTGAACGGAAGATATTTCATTTTTCACCATAGCACTCTATGGGCTTCCAAATATCCCTTTGCCAATTCCACAAGAACAGTCTTAGCGAAAGGCCTCTTGAAGGAAAGATGTAACTCTGTGAGATGAATGAACAGCACACAGAGCAGTTTCTCGGAAAGCTTCCTTCCAGTTTTGAACGGAAGATATTTCCTTTTTCACCATAGCCCTCTATGGGCTTCCAAATATCCCTTTGCCAATTCCACAAGAACAGCCTTAGCGAAAGGCTTCTTAAAGGGAAAAATGTAACTCTGTGAGATGAATTAACAGAACACAGAGCAGTTTCTCAGAAAGCTTCTTTCCAGTTTTGAACGGAAGATATTTCCTTTTTCACTATAGCCCTCTATGGGCTTCCAAATATCCCTTTGCCAATTCCACAAGAACGGCCTAAGCGATCGGCTTCTTGAAGGGAAAGATGTAACTCTGTGAGATGAATTAACAGAACACAGAACAGTTTCTCAGAAAGCTTCTTTCCAGTTTTGAACGGAAGATATTTCCTTTTTCACCATAGCCCTCTAAGGGGTTCAAAATATCCCTTTGCCAATTCCACAAGAACAGCCTTAGCAAAAGGCGTCTTGAAGGGAAAGATGTAACTCTGTGAGATGAATTAACAGAACACAGAGCAGTTTCTCAGAAAGCTTCTTTCCAGTTTTGAACGGAAGATATTTCCTTTTTCACCATAGCCCTCTAAGGGGTTCAAAATATCCCTTTGCCAATTCCACAAGAACAGCCTTAGCGAAAGGCTTCTTTAAGGGAAAGATGTAACTCTGTAAGATGAATTAACAGAACACAGAGCAGTTTCTCAGAAAGCTTCTTTCCAGTTTGGAACGGAAGATAATTGCTTTTTCACCATAGTTCTCTATGGGCTTCCAAATATCCCTTTGCCAATTCCACAAGAACAAACTTAGCGAAAGGCATCTTGAACGTTAAGAGGAAACTCTGTGAGATGAATTAACAGAACACAGAGCAGTTTCCCAGAAAGCTTCATTCCAGTTTTGAACAGAAGATATTTCCTTTTTCACCATAGCCCTCTATGGGCTTCCAAATATCCGTTTCCCAATTCCACAAGAACAGCCTTAGCGAAAGGCTTCTTGAAGGGGAAGATGTAACTCTGTGAGATGAATTAACAGAACACAGAGCAATTTCTCAAAAAGCTTCTTTTCAGTTTGGAACGGAAGATATTTCCTTTTTCACCATAGCCCTCTATGGGCTTCCAAATATCCCTTTGCCAATTCCACAAAAACAGCCTTAGCGAAAGGCTTCTTGAAGGGAAAGATGTAACTCTGTGAGATGAATTAACAGAACACAGAGCAGTTTCTCAGAAAGCTTCTTTCCAGTTGTGAACGGAAGATATTTCCTTTTTCACCATAGCCGTCTATGGGCTTCCAAATATCCCTTTGCCAATTCCACAAGAAGAGCCTTAGCGAAAGGCTTCTTGAACGGAAAGATGTAACTCTGTGAGATGAATTAACAGAACTCAGAGCAGTTTCTCAGAAAGCTTCTTTCCAGTTTTGAACGGAAGATATTTCCTTTTTCACCATAGCCCTCTATGGGCTTCCAAATATCCCTTTGCCAATTCCACAAGAACAGCCTTAGCGAAAGGCCTCTTGAAGGAAAGATGTAACTCTGTGAGATGAATTAACAGAACACAGAGCAGTTTCTCAGAAAGCTTCTTTCCAGTTTTGAACGGAAGATATTTCCTTTTTCACCATAGCCGTCTATGGGCTTCCAAATATCCCTTTGCCAATTCCACAAGAACAGACTTAGCGAAAGGCTTCTTGAAGGAAAGATGTATCTCTGTGAGATCAATTAACAGAACACAGAGCAGTTACTCAGAAAGCTTTTTTCCAGTTTTGAACGGAAGATATTTCCTTTTTCACCATAGCCCTCTATGGGCTTCCAAATATCCCTCTGCCAATTCCACAAGAACTGCCTTAGCGAAAGGCTTCTTGAAGGAAAACATGTAACTCTGTGAGATGAATTAACAGAACACAGAGCAGTTTCTCAGAAAGCTTCTTTCCAGTTTTGAACGGAAGATATTCCCTTTTTCACCATAGCCCACTATGGGCTTCCAAATAAAACTTTGCCAATTCCACAAGAACAGCCTTAGCGAAAGGCTTCTTGAAGGGAAAGATGTAACTCTGTGAGATGAATTAACAGAACACAGAGCAGTTTCTCAGAAAGCTTCTTTCCAGCTTTGAACGGAAGATATTTCCTATTTCACTATAGCCCTCTATGGGCTTCCAAATATCCCTTTGCCAATTCCACAAGAACAGCCTTAGCCAAAGGCTTCTTGAAGGGAAAGATGTAACTCTGTGAGATGAATTAACAGAACACAGAGCAGTTTCTCAGAAAGCTTCTTTCCAGTTTTGAACGGAAGATATTTCCTTGTTCACCATAGCCCTCTTTGGGCTTCCCAATATCCCTTTCCCAATTCCAAAAGAACAGCCTTAGCGAAAGGCTTCTTGAAGGGAAAGATGTAACTCTGTAAGATGAATTAACAGAACACAGAGCAGTTTCTCAGAAAGCTTCTTTCCAGTTTTGAACGGAAGATATTTCCTTTTTCACCATAGCCCTCTATGTGCTTCCAAATATCCCTTTGCCAATTCCACAAGAACAGCCTTAGCGAAAGGACTCTTGAAGGAAAGATGTAACTCTGTGAGATGAATTAACAGAACACAGAGCAGTTTCTCGGAAAGCTTCCTTCCAGTTTTGAACGGAAGATATTTCCTTTTTCACCATAGCCCTCTATGGGCTTCCAAATATCCCTTTGCCAGTTCCACAAGAACAGCCTTAGCGAAAGGCTTCTTGAAGGGAAAGATGTAACTCTGTGAGATGAATTAACAGAACACAGAGCAGTTTCTCAGAAATCTTCTTTCCAGTTTTGAACGGAAGATATTTCCTTTTTCACCATAGCCCTCTATGGGCTTCCAAATATCCCTTTGCCAATTCCACAAGAACAGCCTTAGCGAAAGGCTTCTTGAAGGGAAAGATGTAACTCTGTGAGATGAATTAACAGAACACAGAGCAGTTTCTCAGAAAGCTTCTTTCCAGTTTTGAACGGAAGATATTTCCTTTTTCACCATAGCCCTCTATCTGCTTCCAAATATCCCTTTGGCAATTCCACAAGAACAGCCTTAGCGAAAGGCCTCTTGAAGGAAAGATGTAACTCTGTGAGATGAATTAACAGAACACAGAGCAGTTTCTCAGAAAGCTTCTTTCCAGTTTTGAACGGAAGATATTTCCTTTTTCACCATAGCCGTCTATGGGCTTCCAAATATCCCTTTGCCAATTCCACAAGAACAGACTTAGCGAAAGGCTTCTTGAAGGAAAGATGTATCTCTGTGAGATCAATTAACAGAACACAGAGCAGTTACTCAGAAAGCTTTTTTCCAGTTTTGAACGGAAGATATTTCCTTTTTCACCATAGCCCTCTATGGGCTTCCAAATATCCCTCTGCCAATTCCACAAGAACTGCCTTAGCGAAAGGCTTCTTGAAGGGAAACATGTAACTCTGTGAGATGAATTAACAGAACACAGAGCAGTTTCTCAGAAAGCTTCTTTCCAGTTTTGAACGGAAGATATTCCCTTTTTCACCATAGCCCACTATGGGCTTCCAAATAAAACTTTGCCAATTCCACAAGAACAGCCTTAGCGAAAGGCTTCTTGAAGGGAAAGATGTAACTCTGTGAGATGAATTAACAGAACACAGAGCAGTTTCTCAGAAAGCTTCTTTCCAGCTTTGAACGGAAGATATTTCCTATTTCACTATAGCCCTCTATGGGCTTCCAAATATCCCTTTGCCAATTCCACAAGAACAGCCTTAGCCAAAGGCTTCTTGAAGGGAAAGATGTAACTCTGTGAGATGAATTAACAGAACACAGAGCAGTTTCTCAGAAAGCTTCTTTCCAGTTTTGAACGGAAGATATTTCCTTGTTCACCATAGCCCTCTTTGGGCTTCCCAATATCCCTTTCCCAATTCCAAAAGAACAGCCTTAGCGAATGGCTTCTTGAAGGGAAAGATGTAACTCTGTAAGATGAATTAACAGAACACAGAGCAGTTTCTCAGAAAGCTTCTTTCCAGTTTTGAACGGAAGATATTTCCTTTTTCACCATAGCCCTCTATGTGCTTCCAAATATCCCTTTGCCAATTCCACAAGAACAGCCTTAGCGAAAGGACTCTTGAAGGAAAGATGTAACTCTGTGAGATGAATTAACAGAACACAGAGCAGTTTCTCGGAAAGCTTCCTTCCAGTTTTGAACGGAAGATATTTCCTTTTTCACCATAGCCCTCTATGGGCTTCCAAATATCCCTTTGCCAGTTCCACAAGAACAGCCTTAGCGAAAGGCTTCTTGAAGGGAAAGATGTAACTCTGTGAGATGAATTAACAGAACACAGAGCAGTTTCTCAGAAAGCTTCTTTCCAGTTTTGAACGGAAGATATTTCCTTTTTCACCATAGCCCTCTATGGGCTTCCAAATATCCCTTTGCCAATTCCACAAGAACAGCCTTAGCGAAAGGCTTCTTGAAGGGAAAGATGTAACTCTGTGAGATGAATTAACAGAACACAGAGCAGTATCTCAGAAAGCTTCTTTCCAGTTTTGAACGGAAGATATTTCCTTTTTCACCATAGCCCTCTATCTGCTTCCAAATATCCCTTTGCCAATTCCACAAGAACAGCCTTAGCGAAAGGCTTCTTGAAGGGAAAGATGTAACTCTGTGAGATGAATTAACAGAACACAGAGCAGTTTCTCAGAAAGCTTCTTTCCAGTTGTCAACGGAAGACATTTCCTTTTTCACCATAGTCGTCTATGGGCTTCCAAATATCCCTTTGCCAATTCCACAAGAACGGCCTTAGCGAAAGGCTTCTTGAAGGGAAAGATGTAACTCTGTGAGATGAATTAACAGAACACAGAGCAGTTTCTCAGAAAGCTTCTTCCCAGTTTTGAACGGAAGATATTTCCTTTTTCACCATACGCCTCTATGGGCTTCCAAATATCCGTTTGCCAATTCGACAAGAACAGCCTTAGCGAAAGGCTTCTTGAAGGGAAAGATGTAACTCTGTGAGATGAATTAACAGAACACAGAGCAGTTTCTCAGAAAGCTTCTTTCCAGTTTTGAACGGAAGTTATTCCCTTTTTCACCATAGCACTCTATGGGCTTCCAAATAAACGTTTGCCAATTCCAGAAGAACAGACTTGGCGAAAGGCTTCTTGAAGGGAAAGATGTAACTCTGTGAGATGAATTAACAGAACACAGAGCAGTTTCTCAGAAGGCTTCTTTCCAGTTTTGAACGGAAGATATTTCCTTTTTCACCATAGCAATCTATGGGCTTCCAAATATCCCTTTGCCAATTCCACAAGAACAGTCTTAGCGAAAGGCCTCTTGAAGGAAAGATGTATCCCTGTGAGATGAATTAACAGAACACAAAGCAGTTTCTCAGAAAGCTTCTTTCCAGTTTAGAACGGAAGATATTTCCTTTTTCACCATAGCCGTCTATGGGCTTCCAAATATCCCTTTGCCAATTCCAAAAGAACAGACTTAGCGAAAGGCTTCTTGAAGGGAAAGATGTAACTCTGTGAGATGAATTAACAGAACACAGAGCAGTTTCTCAGAAAGCTTCTTTCCAGTTTGGAACGGAAGATATTTCCTTTTTCACCATAGCCCTCTATGGGCTTCCAAATATCCCTTTGCCAATTCCACAAGAACTGCCTTAGCGAAAGGCTTCTTGAAAGGAAAGATGTAACTCTGTGAGATGAATTAACAGAACACACGCAGTTTCTCCGAAAGCTTCTTTCCAGTTTTGAACGGAAGATATTCCCTTTTTCACCATAGCCCACTATGGGCTTCCAAATAAACCTTTGCCAATTCCACAAGAACAGCCTTAGCGAAAGGCGTCTTGAAGGGAAAGATGTAACTTTGTGACATGAATTAACAGAACACAGAGCAGTTTCTCAGAAAGCTTCTTTCCAGTTTTGAACGGAAGATATTTCCTTTTTCACCATAGCCCTCTATGGGCTTCCAAATATCCCTTTGCCAATTCCACAAGAACAGCCTTAGCGAAAGGCTTCTTGAAGGGAAAGATGTAACTCTGTGAGAAGAATTAACAGAACACAGAGCAGTTTCTCAGAAAGCTTCTTTCCAGTTTTGAAGGGAAGATATTTCCTTGTTCACCATAGCCCTCTTTGGGCTTCCCAATATCCCTTTCCCAATTCCACAAGAACAGCCTTAGCGAAAGGCTTCTTGAAGGGAAAGATGTATCTCTGTGAGATGAATTAACAGAACACAGAGCAGTTTCTCAGAAAGCTTCTTTCCAGTTTTGAACGGAAGATATTTCATTTTTCACCATAGCCCTCTATGGGCTTCCAAATATCCCTTTGCCAATTCCACAAGAACAGTCTTAGCGAAAGGCCTCTTGAAGGAAAGATGTAACTCTGTGAGATGAATGAACAGCACACAGAGCAGTTTCTCGGAAAGCTTCCTTCCAGTTTTGAACGGAAGATATTTCCTTTTTCACAATAGCCCTCTATGGGCTTCCAAATATCCCTTTGCCAATTCCACAAGAACAGCCTTAGCGAAAGGCTTCTTAAAGGGAAAGATGTAACTCTGTGAGATGAATTAACAGAACACAGAGCAGTTTCTCAGAAAGCTTCTTTCCAGTTTTGAACGGAAGATATTTCCTTTTTCACCATAGCCCTCTATGGGCTTCCAAATATCCCTTTGCCAATTCCACAAGAAAGGCCTAAGCGATCGGCTTCTTGAAGGGAAAGATGTAACTCTGTGAGATGAATTAACAGAACACAGAGCAGTTTCTCAGAAAGCTTCTTTCCAGTTTTGAACGGAAGATATATCCTTTTTCACCATAGCCCTCTACGGGGTTCAAAATATCCCTTTGCCAATTAAACAAGAACAGCCTTAGCGAAAGGCTTCTTGAAGGGAAAGATGTAACTCTGTGAGATGAATTAACAGAACACAGAGCAGTTTCTCAGAAAGCTTCTTTCCAGTTTAGAACGGAAGATATTTCCTTTTTCACCATAGCCGTCTATGGGCTTCCAAATATCCCTTTGCCAATTCCACAAGAACAGCCTTAGCGAAAGGCTTCTTGAAGGGAAAGATGTAACTCTGTGAGATGAATTAACAGAACACAGAGCAGTTTCTCAGAAAGCTTCTTTCCAGTTTTGAACGGAAGATATTTCCTTTTTCACCATAGCCTTCTATGGGCTTCCAAATATCCCTTTGCAAATTCCACAAGAACGGCCTTAGCGAAAGGCTTCTTGAAGGGAAAGATGTAACTCTGTGAGATGAATTAACAGAACACAGAGCAGTTTCTCAGAAAGCTTCTTTCCAGTTTTTAACGGAAGATATTTCCTTGTTCACCATAGCCCTCTATGGGCTTCCCAATATCCCTTTCCCAATTCCACAAGAACAGCCTTAGCGAAAGGCTTCTTGAACGGAAAGATGTAACTCTGTGAGATGAATTAACAGAACACAGAGCAGTTTCTCAGAAAGCTTCATTCCAGTTTTGAACGGAAGATATTTCCTTTTTCACCATAGCCCTCTATGGGCTTCCAAATATCCCTTTGCCAATTCCACAAGAACAGCCTTAGCGAAAGACTTCTTGAAGGGAAAGATGTAACTCTGTGAGATGAATTAACAGAACACAGAGCAGTTTCTCAAAAAGCTTCTTTCCTGTTTGGAACGGAAGATATTTCCTTTTTCACCATAGCCCTCTATGGGCTTCCAAATATCCCTTTGCCATTTCCACAAGAACAGCCTTAGCGAAAGGCTTCTTGAACGGAAAGATGTAACTCTGTGAGATGAATTAACAGAACACAGAGCAGTTTCTGAGAAAGTTTCTTTCCAGGTGTGAACGGAAGATGTTTCCTTTTTCACCATAGCCCTCAATGGGCTTCCAAATATCCCTTTGCCAATTCCACAAGAACAGCCTTAGCAAAAGGCTTCTTGAACGGAAAGATGTAACTCTGTGAGATGAATTAACAGAAAACAGAGCAGTTTCTCAGAAACCTTCTTTCCAGTTTTGAACGGAAGATATTTCCTTTTTCAACATAGCCCTCTATGGGCTTCCAAATATCCCTTTGCCAATTCCACAAGAACAACCTTAGCGAAAGGCTTCTTGAAGGGAAAGATGTATCTCTGTGAGATGAATTAACAGAACACAGAGCAGTTACTCAGAAAGCTTCTTTCCAGTTTTGAACGGAAGATATTTCCTTTTTCACCATAGCCTTCTATGGGCTTCCAAATATCTCTTTACCAATTCCACAAGAACGGCCTTAGCGATCGGCTTCTTGAAGGGAAAGATGTAACTCTGTGAGATGAATTAACAGAACACAGAGCAGTTTCTGGGAAAGCTTCCTTCCAGTTTTGAACGGAAGATATTTCCTTTTTCACCATAGCCCACTATGGGCTTCCAAATATCCCTTTGCCAATTCCACAAGAACAGCCTTAGCTAAAGACTTCTTGAAGGGAAAGATGTAACTCTGTGAGATGAATTAACAGAACACAGAGCAGTTTCTCAAAAAGCTTCTTTCCAGTTTGGAACGGAAGATATTTCCTTTTTCACCATAGCCCTCTATGGGCTTCCAAATATCCCTTTGCCATTTCCACAAGAACAGCCTTAGCGAAAGGCTTCTTGAACGGAAAGATGTAACTCTGTGAGATGAATTAACAGAACACAGAGCAGTTTCTCAGAAAGCTTCTTTCCAGTTGTGAACGGAAGATGTTTCCTTTTTCACCATAGCCCTCAATGGGCTTCCAAATATCCCTTTGCCAATTCCACAAGAACAGCCTTAGCAAAAGGCTTCTTGAACGGAAAGATGTAACTCTGTGAGATGAATTAACAGAAAACAGAGCAGTTTCTCAGAAAGCTTCTTTCCAGTTTTGAACGGAAGATATTTCCTTTTTCAACATAGCCCTCTATGGGCTTCCAAATATCCCTTTGCCAATTCCACAAGAACAGCCTTAGCGAAAGGCTTCTTGAAGGGAAAGATGTAACTCTGTGAGATGAATTAACAGAACACAGAGCAGTTTCTGGGAAAGCTTCCTTCCAGTTTTGAACGGAAGATATTTCCTTTTTCACCATAGCCTTCTATGGGCTTCCAAATATCCCTTTGCAAATTCCACAAGAACGGCCTTAGCGAAAGGCTTCTTGAAGGGAAAGATGTAACTCTGTGAGATGAATTAACAGGACACAGAGCAGTTTCTCAGAAAGCTTCTTTCCAGTTTTTAACGGAAGATATTTCCTTTTTCACCATAGCCCTCTATGGGCTTCCCAATATCCCTTTCCCAATTCCACAAGAACAGCCTTAGCGAAAGGCTTCTTGAACGGAAAGATGTAACTCTGTGAGATGAATTAACAGAACACAGAGCAGTTTCTCAGAAAGCTTCATTCCAGTTTTGAACGGAAGATATTTCCTTTTTCACCATAGCCCTCTATGGGCTTCCAAATATCCCTTTGAAAATTCCACAAGAACAGCCTTAGCGAAAGACTTCGTGAAGGGAAAGATGTAACTCTGTGAGATGAATTAGCAGAACACAGAGCAGTTTCTCAAAAAGCTTCTTTCCAGTTTGGAACGGAAGATATTTCCTTTTTCACCATAGCCCTCTATGGGCTTCCAAATATCCCTTTGCCATTTCCACAAGAACAGCCTTAGCGAAAGGCTTCTTGAACGGAAAGATGTAACTCTGTGAGATGAATTAACAGAACACAGAGCAGTTTCTCAGAAAGCTTCTTTCCAGTTGTGAACGGAAGATGTTTCCTTTTTCACCATAGCCCTCAATGGGCTTCCAAATATCCCTTTGCCAATTCCACAAGAACAGCCTTAGCGAAAGGCTTCTTGAAGGGAAAGATGTAACTTTGTGACATGAATTAACAGAACACAGAGCAGTTTCTCAGAAAGCTTCTTTCCAGTTTTGAACGGAAGATATTTCCTTTTTCACCATAGCCCTCTATGGGCTTCCAAATATCCCTTTGCCAATTCCACAAGAACAGCCTTAGCGAAAGGCTTCTTGAAGGGAAAGATGTAACTCTGTGAGAAGAATTAACAGAACACAGAGCAGTTTCTCAGAAAGCTTCTTTCCAGTTTTGAAGGGAAGATATTTCCTTGTTCACCATAGCCCTCTTTGGGCTTCCCAATATCCCTTTCCCAATTCCACAAGAACAGCCTTAGCGAAAGGCTTCTTGAAGGGAAAGATGTATCTCTGTGAGATGAATTAACAGAACACAGAGCAGTTTCTCAGAAAGCTTCTTTCCAGTTTTGAACGGAAGATATTTCATTTTTCACCATAGCCCTCTATGGGCTTCCAAATATCCCTTTGCCAATTCCACAAGAACAGTCTTAGCGAAAGGCCTCTTGAAGGAAAGATGTAACTCTGTGAGATGAATGAACAGCACACAGAGCAGTTTCTCGGAAAGCTTCCTTCCAGTTTTGAACGGAAGATATTTCCTTTTTCACAATAGCCCTCTATGGGCTTCCAAATATCCCTTTGCCAATTCCACAAGAACAGCCTTAGCGAAAGGCTTCTTAAAGGGAAAGATGTAACTCTGTGAGATGAATTAACAGAACACAGAGCAGTTTCTCAGAAAGCTTCTTTCCAGTTTTGAACGGAAGATATTTCCTTTTTCACCATAGCCCTCTATGGGCTTCCAAATATCCCTTTGCCAATTCCACAAGAAAGGCCTAAGCGATCGGCTTCTTGAAGGGAAAGATGTAACTCTGTGAGATGAATTAACAGAACACAGAGCAGTTTCTCAGAAAGCTTCTTTCCAGTTTTGAACGGAAGATATATCCTTTTTCACCATAGCCCTCTACGGGGTTCAAAATATCCCTTTGCCAATTCCACAAGAACAGCCTTAGCGAAAGGCTTCTTGAAGGGAAAGATGTAACTCTGTGAGATGAATTAACAGAACACAGAGCAGTTTCTCAGAAAGCTTCTTTCCAGTTTAGAACGGAAGATATTTCCTTTTTCACCATAGCCGTCTATGGGCTTCCAAATATCCCTTTGCCAATTCCACAAGAACAGCCTTAGCGAAAGGCTTCTTGAAGGGAAAGATGTAACTCTGTGAGATGAATTAACAGAACACAGAGCAGTTTCTCAGAAAGCTTCTTTCCAGTTTTGAACGGAAGATATTTCCTTTTTCACCATAGCCTTCTATGGGCTTCCAAATATCCCTTTGCAAATTCCACAAGAACGGCCTTAGCGAAAGGCTTCTTGAAGGGAAAGATGTAACTCTGTGAGATGAATTAACAGAACACAGAGCAGTTTCTCAGAAAGCTTCTTTCCAGTTTTTAACGGAAGATATTTCCTTGTTCACCATAGCCCTCTATGGGCTTCCCAATATCCCTTTCCCAATTCCACAAGAACAGCCTTAGCGAAAGGCTTCTTGAACGGAAAGATGTAACTCTGTGAGATGAATTAACAGAACACAGAGTAGTTTCTCAGAAAGCTTCATTCCAGTTTTGAACGGAAGACATTTCCTTTTTCACCATAGCCCTCTATGGGCTTCCAAATATCCCTTTGCCAATTCCACAAGAACAGCCTTAGCGAAAGACTTCTTGAAGGGAAAGATGTAACTCTGTGAGATGAATTAACAGAACACAGAGCAGTTTCTCAAAAAGCTTCTTTCCTGTTTGGAACGGAAGATATTTCCTTTTTCACCATAGCCCTCTATGGGCTTCCAAATATCCCTTTGCCATTTCCACAAGAACAGCCTTAGCGAAAGGCTTCTTGAACGGAAAGATGTAACTCTGTGAGATGAATTAACAGAACACAGAGCAGTTTCTGAGAAAGTTTCTTTCCAGGTGTGAACGGAAGATGTTTCCTTTTTCACCATAGCCCTCAATGGGCTTCCAAATATCCCTTTGCCAATTCCACAAGAACAGCCTTAGCAAAAGGCTTCTTGAACGGAAAGATGTAACTCTGTGAGATGAATTAACAGAAAACAGAGCAGTTTCTCAGAAACCTTCTTTCCAGTTTTGAACGGAAGATATTTCCTTTTTCAACATAGCCCTCTATGGGCTTCCAAATATCCCTTTGCCAATTCCACAAGAACAACCTTAGCGAAAGGCTTCTTGAAGGGAAAGATGTATCTCTGTGAGATGAATTAACAGAACACAGAGCAGTTACTCAGAAAGCTTCTTTCCAGTTTTGAACGGAAGATATTTCCTTTTTCACCATAGCCCTCTATGGGCTTCCAAATATCTCTTTACCAATTCCACAAGAACGGCCTTAGCGATCGGCTTCTTGAAGGGAAAGATGTAACTCTGTGAGATAAATTAACAGAACACAGAGCAGTTTCTGGGAAAGCTTCCTTCCAGTTTTGAACGGAAGATATTTCCTTTTTCACCATAGCCCTCTATGGGCTTCCAAATATCCCTTTGCCAATTCCACAAGAACAGCCTTAGCGAAAGGCTTCTTGAAGGGAAAGATGTAACTCTGTGAGATGAATTAACAGAACACAGAGCAGTTTCTCAGAAAGCTTCTTTCCAGTTTTGAACGGAAGATATTTCCTTTTTCACCATAGCCTTCTATGGGCTTCCAAATATCCCTTTGCAAATTCCACAAGAACGGCCTTAGCGAAAGGCTTCTTGAAGGGAAAGATGTAACTCTGTGAGATGAATTAACAGGACACAGAGCAGTTTCTCAGAAAGCTTCTTTCCAGTTTTTAACGGAAGATATTTCCTTGTTCACCATAGCCCTCTATGGGCTTCCCAATATCCCTTTCCCAATTCCACAAGAACAGCCTTAGCGAAAGGCTTCTTGAACGGAAAGATGTAACTCTGTGAGATGAATTAACAGAACACAGAGCAGTTTCTCAGAAAGCTTCATTCCAGTTTTGAACGGAAGATATTTCCTTTTTCACGATAGCCCACTATGGGCTTCCAAATATCCCTTTGCCAATTCCACAAGAACAGCCTTAGCGAAAGACTTCTTGAAGGGAAAGATGTAACTCTGTGAGATGAATTAACAGAACACAGAGCAGTTTCTCAGAAAGCTTCTTTCCAGTTTTGAACGGAAGATATTTCCTTTTTCAACATAGCCCTCTATGGGCTTCCAAATATCCCTTTGCCAATTCCACAAGAACAGCCTTAGCGAAAGGCTTCTTGAAGGGAAAGATGTAACTCTGTGAGATGAATTAACAGAACACAGAGCAGTTTCTCAGAAAGCTTCTTTCCAGTTTTGAACGGAAGATATTTCCTTTTTCACCATAGCCCTCTATGGGCTTCCAAATATCCCTTTACCAATTCCACAAGAACGGCCTTAGCGATCGGCTTCTTGAAGGGAAAGATGTAACTCTGTGAGATGAATTAACAGAACACAGAGCAGTTTCTGGGAAAGCTTCCTTCCAGTTTTGAACGGAAGATATTTCCTTTTTCACCATAGCCCTCTATGGGCTTCCAAATATCCCTTTGCCAATTCCACAAGAAGAGCCTTAGCGAAAGGCTTCTTGAACGGAAAGATGTAACTCTGTGAGATGAATTAACAGAACTCAGAGCAGTTTCTCAGAAAGCTTCTTTCCAGTTTTGAACGGAAGATATTTCCTTTTTCACCATAGCCCTCTATGGGCTTCCAAATATCCCTTTGCCAATTCCACAAGAACAGCCTTAGCGAAAGGCCTCTTGAAGGAAAGATGTAACTCTGTGAGATGAATTAACAGAACACAGAGCAGTTTCTCAGAAAGCTTCTTTCCAGTTTTGAACGGAAGATATTTCCTTTTTCACCATAGCCGTCTATGGGCTTCCAAATATCCCTTTGCCAATTCCACAAGAACAGACTTAGCGAAAGGCTTCTTGAAGGAAAGATGTATCTCTGTGAGATGAATTAACAGAACACAGAGCAGTTACTCAGAAAGCTTTTTTCCAGTTTTGAACGGAAGATATTTCCTTTTTCACCATAGCCCTCTATGGGCTTCCAAATATCCCTCTGCCAATTCCACAAGAACTGCCTTAGCGAAAGGCTTCTTGAAGGGAAACATGTAACTCTGTGAGATGAATTAACAGAACACAGAGCAGTTTCTCAGAAAGCTTCTTTCCAGTTTTGAACGGAAGATATTCCCTTTTTCACCATAGCCCACTATGGGCTTCCAAATAAAACTTTGCCAATTCCACAAGAACAGCCTTAGCGAAAGGCTTCTTGAAGGGAAAGATGTAACTCTGTGAGATGAATTAACAGAACACAGAGCAGTTTCTCAGAAAGCTTCTTTCCAGCTTTGAACGGAAGATGTTTCCTATTTCACTATAGCCCTCTATGGGCTTCCAAATATCCCTTTGCCAATTCCACAAGAACAGCCTTATCCAAAGGCTTCTTGAAGGGAAAGATGTAACTCTGTGAAATGAATTAACAGAACACAGAGCAGTTTCTCAGAAAGCTTCTTTCCTGTTTTGAACGGAAGATATTTCCTTGTTCACCATAGCCCTCTTTGGGCTTCCCAATATCCCTTTCCCAATTCCAAAAGAACAGCCTTAGCGAAAGGCTTCTTGAAGGGAAAGTTGTAACTCTGTAAGATGAATTAACAGAACACAGAGCAGTTTCTCAGAAAGCTTCTTTCCAGTTTTGAACGGAAGATATTTCCTTTTTCACCATAGCCCTCTATGGGCTTCCAAATATCCCTTTGCGAATTCCACAAGAACAGCCTTAGCGAAAGGCTTCTTGAAGGGAAAGATGTAACTCTGTGAGATGAATTAACAGAACACAGAGCAGTTTCTCAGAAAGCTTCTTTCCAGTTGTGAACGGAAGACATTTCCTTTTTCACCATAGCCGTCTATGGGCTTCCAAATATCCCTTTGCCAATTCCAAAAGAACAGCCTTAGCGAAAGGCTTCTTGAAGGGAAAGATGTAACTCTGTGAGATGAATTAACAGAACACAGAGCAGTTTCTCAGAAAGCTTCTTCCCAGTTTTGAACGGAAGATATTTCCTTTTTCACCATAGCCCACTATGGGCTTCCAAATATCCGTTTGCCAATTCGACAAGAACAGCCTTAGCGAAAGGCTTCTTGAAGGGAAAGATGTAACTCTGTGAGATGAATTAACAGAACACAGAGCAGTTTCTCAGAAAGCTTCTTTCCAGTTTTGAACGGAAGTTATTCCCTTTTTCACCATAGCACTCTATGGGCTTCCAAATAAACGTTTGCCAATTCCAGAAGAACAGACTTGGCGAAAGGCTTCTTGAAGGGAAAGATGTAACTCTGTGAGATGAATTAACAGAACACAGAGCAGTTTCTCAGAAGGCTTCTTTCCAGTTTTGAACGGAAGATATTTCCTTTTTCACCATAGCAATCTATGGGCTTCCAAATATCCCTTTGCCAATTCCACAAGAACAGCCTTAGCGAAAGGCCTCTTGAAGGAAAGATGTATCTCTGTGAGATGAATTAACAGAACACAAAGCAGTTTCTCAGAAAGCTTCTTTCCAGTTTAGAACGGAAGATATTTCCTTTTTCACCATAGCCGTCTATGGGCTTCCAAATATCCCTTTGCCAATTCCAAAAGAACAGACTTAGCGAAAGGCTTCTTGAAGGGAAAGATGTATCTCTGTGAGATGAATTAACAGAACACAGAGCAGTTTCTCAGAAAGCTTCTTTCCAGTTTGGAACGGAAGATATTTCCTTTTTCACCATAGCCCTCTATGGGCTTCCAAATATCCCTTTGCCAATTCCACAAGAAGTGCCTTAGCGAAAGGCTTCTTGAAGGGAAAGATGTAACTCTGTGAGATGAATTAACAGAACACACGCAGTTTCTCCGAAAGCTTCTTTCCAGTTTTGAACGGAAGATATTCCCTTTTTCACCATAGCCCACTATGGGCTTCCAAATAAACCTTTGCCAATTCCACAAGAACAGCCTTAGCGAAAGGCTTCTTGAAGGGAAAGATGTAACTTTGTGACATGAATTAACAGAACACAGAGCCGTTTCTCAGAAAGCTTCTTTCCAGTTTTGAACGGAAGATACTTCCTTTTTCACCATAGCCCTCTATGGGCTTCCAAATATCCCTTTGCCAATTCCACAAGAACAGCCTTAGCGAAAGGCTTCTTGAAGGGAAAGATGTAACTCTGTGAGATGAATTAACAGAACACAGAGCAGTTTCTCAGAAAGCTTCTTTCCAGTTTTGAAGGGAAGATATTTCCTTGTTCACCATAGCCCTCTTTGGGCTTCCCAATATCCCTTTCCCAATTCCACAAGAACAGCCTTAGCGAAAGGCTTCTTGAAGGGAAAGATGTATCTCTGTGAGATGAATTAACAGAACACAGAGCAGTTTCTCAGAAAGCTTCTTTCCAGTTTTGAACGGAAGATATTTCATTTTTCACCATAGCCCTCTATGGGCTTCCAAATATCCCTTTGCCAATTCCACAAGAACAGCCTTAGCAAAAGGCTTCTTGAACGGAAAGATGTAACTCTGTGAGATGAATTAACAGAAAACAGAGCAGTTTCTCAGAAAGCTTCTTTCCCGTTTTGAACGGAAGATATTTCCTTTTTCAACATAGCCCTCTATGGGCTTCCAAATATCCCTTTGCCAATTCCACAAGAACAGCCTTAGCGAAAGGCTTCTTGAAGGGAAAGATGTAACTCTGTGAGATGAATTAACAGAACACAGAGCAGTTTCTCAGAAAGCTTCTTTCCAGTTTTGAACGGAAGATATTTCCTTTTTCACCATAGCCCTCTATGGGCTTCCAAATATCCCTTTACCAATTCCACAAGAACGGCCTTAGCGATCGGCTTCTTGAAGGGAAAGATGTAACTCTGTGAGATGAATTAACAGAACACAGAGCAGTTTCTGGGAAAGCTTCCTTCCAGTTTTGAACGGAAGATATTTCCTTTTTCACCATAGCCCTCTATGGGCTTCCAAATATCCCTTTTCCAATTCCACAAGAAGAGCCTTAGCGAAAGGCTTCTTGAACGGAAAGATGTAACTCTGTGAGATGAATTAACAGAACTCAGAGCAGTTTCTCAGAAAGCTTCTTTCCAGTTTTGAACGGAAGATATTTCCTTTTTCACCATAGCCCTCTATGGGCTTCCAAATATCCCTTTGCCAATTCCACAAGAACAGCCTTAGCGAAAGGCCTCTTGAAGGAAAGATGTAACTCTGTGAGATGAATTAACAGAACACAGAGCAGTTTCTCAGAAAGCTTCTTTCCAGTTTTGAACGGAAGATATTTCCTTTTTCACCATAGCCGTCTATGGGCTTCCAAATATCCCTTTGCCAATTCCACAAGAACAGACTTAGCGAAAGGCTTCTTGAAGGAAAGATGTATCTCTGTGAGATGAATTAACAGAACACAGAGCAGTTACTCAGAAAGCTTTTTTCCAGTTTTGAACGGAAGATATTTCCTTTTTCACCATAGCCCTCTATGGGCTTCCAAATATCCCTCTGCCAATTCCACAAGAACTGCCTTAGCGAAAGGCTTCTTGAAGGGAAACATGTAACTCTGTGAGATGAATTAACAGAACACAGAGCAGTTTCTCAGAAAGCTTCTTTCCAGTTTTGAACGGAAGATATTCCCTTTTTCACCATAGCCCACTATGGGCTTCCAAATAAAACTTTGCCAATTCCACAAGAACAGCCTTAGCGAAAGGCTTCTTGAAGGGAAAGATGTAACTCTGTGAGATGAATTAACAGAACACAGAGCAGTTTCTCAGAAAGCTTCTTTCCAGCTTTGAACGGAAGATATTTCCTATTTCACTATAGCCCTCTATGGGCTTCCAAATATCCCTTTGCCAATCCCACAAGAACAGCCTTATCCAAAGGCTTCTTGAAGGGAAAGATGTAACTCTGTGAAATGAATTAACAGAACACAGAGCAGTTTCTCAGAAAGCTTCTTTCCAGTTTTGAACGAAAGATATTTCCTTGTTCACCATAGCCCTCTTTGGGCTTCCCAATATCCCTTTCCCAATTCCAAAAGAACAGCCTTAGCGAAAGGCTTCTGGAAGGGAAAGTTGTAACTCTGTAAGATGAATTAACAGAACACAGAGCAGTTTCTCAGAAAGCTTCTTTCCAGTTTTGAACGGAAGATATTTCCTTTTTCACCATAGCCCTCTATGGGCTTCCAAATATCCCTTTGCGAATTCCACAAGAACAGCCTTAGCGAAAGGCTTCTTGAAGGGAAAGATGTAACTCTGTGAGATGAATTAACAGAACACAGAGCAGTTTCTCAGAAAGCTTCTTTCCAGTTGTGAACGGAAGACATTTCCTTTTTCACCATAGCCGTCTATGGGCTTCCAAATATCCCTTTGCCAATTCCACAAGAACAGCCTTAGTGAAAGGCTTCTTGAAGGGAAAGATGTAACTCTGTGAGATGAATTAACAGAACCAGAGCAGTTTCTCAGAAACCTTCTTTGCAGTTTGGAACTGAAGATATTTCCTTTTTCAACATACGCCTCTATGGGCTTCCAAATATCCCTTTGCCAATTCCACAAGAACAGCCTTAGCGAAAGGCTTCTTGAAGGGAAAGATGTAACTCTGTGAGATGAATTAACAGAACACAGAGCAGTTTCTCAGAAAGCTTCTTCCCAGTTTTGAACGGAAGATATTTCCTTTTTCACCATAGCCCTCTATGGGCTTCCAAATATCCGTTTGCCAATTCGACAAGAACAGCCATAGCGAAAGGCTTCTTGAAGGGAAAGATGTAACTCTGTGAGATGAATTAACAGAACACAGAGCAGTTTCTCAGAAAGCTTCTTTCCAGTTTTGAACGGAAGTTATTCCCTTTTTCACCATAGCACTCTATGGGCTTCCAAATAAACGTTTGCCAATTCCAGAAGAACAGACTTGGCGAAAGGCTTCTTGAAGGGAAAGATGTAACTCTGTGAGATGAATTAACAGAACACAGAGCAGTTTCTCAGAAGGCTTCTTTCCAGTTTTGAACGGAAGATATTTCCTTTTTCACCATAGCAATCTATGGGCTTCCAAATATCCCTTTGCCAATTCCACAAGAACAGCCTTAGCGAAAGGCCTCTTGAAGGAAAGATGTATCTCTGTGAGATGAATTAACAGAACACAAAGCAGTTTCTCAGAAAGCTTCTTTCCAGTTTAGAACGGAAGATATTTCCTTTTTCACCATAGCCGTCTATGGGCTTCCAAATATCCCTTTGCCAATTCCAAAAGAACAGACTTAGCGAAAGGCTTCTTGAAGGGAAAGATGTAACTCTGTGAGATGAATTAACAGAACACAGAGCAGTTTCTCAGAAAGCTTCTTTCCAGTTTGGAACGGAAGATATTTCCTTTTTCACCATAGCCCTCTATGGGCTTCCAAATATCCCTTTGCCAATTCCACAAGAAGTGCCTTAGCGAAAGGCTTCTTGAAGGGAAAGATGTAACTCTGTGAGATGAATTAACAGAACACACGCAGTTTCTCCGAAAGCTTCTTTCCAGTTTTGAACGGAAGATATTCCCTTTTTCACCATAGCCCACTATGGGCTTCCAAATAAACCTTTGCCAATTCCACAAGAACAGCCTTAGCGAAAGGCTTCTTGAAGGGAAAGATGTAACTTTGTGACATGAATTAACAGAACACAGAGCCGTTTCTCAGAAAGCTTCTTTCCAGTTTTGAACGGAAGATACTTCCTTTTTCACCATAGCCCTCTATGGGCTTCCAAATATCCCTTTGCCAATTCCACAAGAACAGCCTTAGCGAAAGGCTTCTTGAAGGGAAAGATGTAACTCTGTGAGATGAATTAACAGAACACAGAGCAGTTTCTCAGAAAGCTTCTTTCCAGTTTTGAAGGGAAGATATTTCCTTGTTCACCATAGCCCTCTTTGGGCTTCCCAATATCCCTTTCCCAATTCCACAAGAACAGCCTTAGCGAAAGGCTTCTTGAAGGGAAAGATGTATCTCTGTGAGATGAATTAACAGAACACAGAGCAGTTTCTCAGAAAGCTTCTTTCCAGTTTTGAACGGAAGATATTTCATTTTTCACCATAGCCCTCTATGGGCTTAAAAATATCCCTTTGCCAATTCCACAAGAACAGTCTTAGCGAAAGGCCTCTTGAAGGAAAGATGTAACTCTGTGAGATGAATGAACAGCACACAGAGCAGTTTCTCGGAAAGCTTCCTTCCAGTTTTGAACGGAAGATATTTCCTTTTTCACCATAGCCCTCTATGGGCTTCCAAATATCCCTTTGCCAATTCCACAAGAACAGCCTTAGCGAAAGGCTTCTTAAAGGGAAAGATGTAACTCTGTGAGATGAATTAACAGAACACAGAGCAGTTTCTCAGAAAGCTTCTTTCCAGTTTTGAACGGAAGATATTTCCTTTTTCACCATAGCCCTCTATGGGCTTCCAAATATCCCTTTGCCAATTCCACAAGAAAGGCCTAAGCGATCGGCTTCTTGAAGGGAAAGATGTAACTCTGTGAGATGAATTAACAGAACACAGAGCAGTTTCTCAGAAAGCTTCTTTCCAGTTTTGAACGGAAGATATTTCCTTTTTCACCATAGCCCTCTATGGGCTTCCAAATATCCCTTTGCCAATTCCACAAGAAAGGCCTAAGCGATCGGCTTCTTGAAGGGAAAGATGTAACTCTGTGAGATGAATTAACAGAACACAGAGCAGTTTCTCAGAAAGCTTCTTTCCAGTTTTGAACGGAAGATATTTCCTTTTTCACCATAGCCCTCTACGGGGTTCAAAATATCCCTTTGCCAATTCCACAAGAACAGCCTTAGCGAAAGGCTTCTTGAAGGGAAAGATGTAACTCTGTGAGATGAATTAACAGAACACAGAGCAGTTTCTCAGAAAGCTTCTTTCCAGTTTAGAACGGAAGATATTTCCTTTTCCACCATAGCCGTCTATGGGCTTCCAAATATCCCTTTGCCAATTCCACAAGAACAGCCTTAGCGAAAGGCTTCTTGAAGGGAAAGATGTAACTCTGTGAGATGAATTAACAGAACACAGAGCAGTTTCTCAGAAAGCTTCTTTCCAGTTTTGAACGGAAGATATTTCCTTTTTCACCATAGCCTTCTATGGGCTTCCAAATATCCCTTTGCAAATTCCACAAGAACGGCCTTAGCGAAAGGCTTCTTGAAGGGAAAGATGTAACTCTGTGAGATGAATTAACAGAACACAGAGCAGTTTCTCAGAAAGCTTCTTTCCAGTTTTGAACGGAAGATATTCCCTTTTTCACCATAGCCCACTATGGACTTCCAAATAAAACTTTGCCAATTCCACAAGAACAGCCTTAGCGAAAGGCTTCTTGAAGGGAAAGATGTAACTCTGTGAGATGAATTAACAGAACACAGAGCAGTTTCTCAGAAAGCTTCTTTCCAGCTTTGAACGGAAGATATTTCCTATTTCACTATAGCCCTCTATGGGCTTCCAAATATCCCTTTGCCAATCCCACAAGAACAGCCTTAGCCAAAGGCTTCTTGAAGGGAAAGATGTAACTCTGTGAGATGAATTAACAGAACACAGAGCAGTTTCTCAGAAAGCTTCTTTCCAGTTTTGAACGGAAGATATTTCCTTGTTCACCATAGCCCTCTTTGGACTTCCCAATATCCCTTTCCCAATTCCAAAAGATCAGCCTTAGCGAAAGGCTTCTTGAAGGGAAAGATGTAACTCTGTAAGATGAATTAACAGAACACAGAGCAGTTTCTCAGAAAGCTTCTTTCCAGTTTTGAACGGAAGATATTTCCTTTTTCACCATAGCCCTCTATGTGCTTCCAAATATCCCTTTGCCAATTCCACAAGAACGGCCTTAGCGATCGGCTTCTTGAAGGGAAAGATGTAACTCTGTGAGATGAATTAACAGAACACAGAGCAGTTTCTGGGAAAGCTTCCTTCCAGTTTTGAACGGAAGATATTTCCTTTTTCACCATAGCCCTCTATGGGCTTCCAAATATCCCTTTGCCAGTTCCACAAGAACAGCCTTAGCGAAAGGCTTCTTGAAGGGAAAGATGTAACTCTGTGAGATGAATTAACAGAACACAGAGCAGTTTCTCAAAAAGCTTCTTTCCAGTTTGGAACGGAAGATATTTCCTTTTTCACCATAGCCCTCTATGGGCTTCCAAATATCCCTTTGCCATTTCCACAAGAACAGCCTTAGCGAAAGGCTTCTTGAACGGAAAGATGTAACTCTGTGAGATGAATTAACAGAACACAGAGCAGTTTCTCAGAAAGCTTCTTTCCAGTTGTGAACGGAAGATGTTTCCTTTTTCACCATAGCCCTCAATGGGCTTCCAAATATCCCTTTGCCAATTCCACAAGAACAGCCTTAGCAAAAGGCTTCTTGAACGGAAAGATGTAACTCTGTGAGATGAATTAACAGAAAACAGAGCAGTTTCTCAGAAAGCTTCTTTCCAGTTTTGAACGGAAGATACTTCCTTTTTCAACATAGCCCTCTATGGGCTTCCAAATATCCCTTTGCCAATTCCACAAGAACAGCCTTAGCGAAAGGCTTCTTGAAGGGAAAGATGTAACTCTGTGAGATGAATTAACAGAACACAGAGCAGTTTCTCAGAAAGCTTCTTTCCAGTTTTGAACGGAAGATATTCCCTTTTTCACCATAGCCCACTATGGACTTCCAAATAAAACTTTGCCAATTCCACAAGAACAGCCTTAGCGAAAGGCTTCTTGAAGGGAAAGATGTAACTCTGTGAGATGAATTAACAGAACACAGAGCAGTTTCTCAGAAAGCTTCTTTCCAGCTTTGAACGGAAGATATTTCCTATTTCACTATAGCCCTCTATGGGCTTCCAAATATCCCTTTGCCAATCCCACAAGAACAGCCTTAGCCAAAGGCTTCTTGAAGGGAAAGATGTAACTCTGTGAGATGAATTAACAGAACACAGAGCAGTTTCTCAGAAAGCTTCTTTCCAGTTTTGAACGGAAGATATTTCCTTGTTCACCATAGCCCTCTTTGGGCTTCCCAATATCCCTTTCCCAATTCCAAAAGAACAGCCTTAGCGAAAGGCTTCTTGAAGGGAAAGATGTAACTCTGTAAGATGAATTAACAGAACACAGAGCAGTTTCTCAGAAAGCTTCTTTCCAGTTTTGAACGGAAGATATTTCCTTTTTCACCATAGCCCTCTATGTGCTTCCAAATATCCCTTTGCCAATTCCACAAGAACGGCCTTAGCGATCGGCTTCTTGAAGGGAAAGATGTAACTCTGTGAGATGAATTAACAGAACACAGAGTAGTTTCTCAAAAAGCTTCTTTGCAGTTTGGAACGGAAGATATTTCCTTTTTCACCATAGCCCTCTATGGGCTTCCAAATATCCCTTTGCCAATTCAACAAGAACAGCCTTAGCGAAAGGCTTCTTGAAGGGAAAGATGTAACTCTGTGAGATGAATTAACAGAACACAGAGCAGTTTCTCAGAAAGCTTCTTTCCAGTTGTGAACGGAAGACATTTCCTTTTTCACCATAGCCGTCTATGGGCTTCCAAATATCCCTTTGCCAATTCCACAAGAACAGCCTTAGTGAAAGGCTTCTTGAAGGGAAAGATGTAACTCTGTGAGATGAATTAACAGAACACAGAGCAGTTTCTCAGAAAGCTTCTTTGCAGTTTGGAACTGAAGATATTTCCTTTTTCAACATACGCCTCTATGGGCTTCCAAATATCCCTTTGCCAATTCCACAAGAACAGCCTTAGCGAAAGGCTTCTTGAAGGGAAAGATGTAACTCTGTGAGATGAATTAACAGAACACAGAGCAGTTTCTCAGAAAGCTTCTTTCCAGTTTTGAACGGAAGATATTTCCTTTTTCACCATAGCCTTCTATGGGCTTCCAAATATCCCTTTGCCATTTCCACAAGAACAGCCTTAGCGAAAGGCTTCTTGAACGGAAAGATGTAACTCTGTGAGATGAATTAACAGAACACAGAGCAGTTTCTCAGAAAGCTTCTTTCCAGTTTTGAACGGAAGATATTTCCTTTTTCACCATAGCCTTCTATGGGCTTCCAAATATCCCTTTGCCATTTCCACAAGAACAGCCTTAGCGAAAGGCTTCTTGAACGGAAAGATGTAACTCTGTGAGATGAATTAACAGAACACAGAGCAGTTTCTGAGAAAGTTTCTTTCCAGTTGTGAACGGAAGATGTTTCCTTTTTCACCATAGCCCTCAATGGGCTTCCAAATATCCCTTTGCCAATTCCACAAGAACAGCCTTAGCAAAAGGCTTCTTGAACGGAAAGATGTAACTCTGTGAGATGAATTAACAGAAAACAGAGCAGTTTCTCAGAAACCTTCTTTCCAGTTTTGAACGGAAGATATTTCCTTTTTCAACATAGCCCTCTATGGGCTTCCAAATATCCCTTTGCCAATTCCACAAGAATAGCCTTAGCGAAAGGCTTCTTGAAGGGAAAGATGTATCTCTGTGAGATGAATTAACAGAACACAGAGCAGTTTCTCAGAAAGCTTCTTTCCAGTTTTGAAGGGAAGATATTTCCTTGTTCACCATAGCCGTCTTTGGGCTTCCCAATATCCCTTTCCCAATTCCACAAGAACAGCCTTAGCGAAAGGCTTCTTGACGGGAAAGATGTATCTCTGTGAGATGAATTAACAGAACACAGAGCAGTTTCTCAGAAAGCTTCTTTCCAGTTTTGAACGGAAGATATTTCATTTTTCACCATAGCCCTCTATGGGCTTCCAAATATCCCTTTGCCAATTCCACAAGAACAGTCTTAGCGAAAGGCCTCTTGAAGGAAAGATGTAACTCTGTGAGATGAATGAACAGCACACAGAGCAGTTTCTCGGAAAGCTTCCTTCCAGTTTTGAACGGAAGATATTTCCTTTTTCACCATAGCCCTCTATGGGCTTCCAAATATCCCTTTGCCAATTCCACAAGAACAGCCTTAGTGAAAGGCTTCTTGAAGGGAAAGATGTAACTCTGTGAGATGAATTAACAGAACACAGAGCAGTTTCTCAAAAAGCTTCTTTCCAGTTTGGAACGGAAGATATTTCCTTTTTCACCATAGCCCTCTATGGGCTTCCAAATATCCCTTTGCCATTTCCACAAGAACAGTCTTAGCGAAAGGCCTCTTGAAGGAAAGATGTAACTCTGTGAGATGAATGAACAGCACACAGAGCAGTTTCTCGGAAAGCTTCCTTCCAGTTTTGAACGGAAGATATTTCCTTTTTCACCATAGCCCTCTATGGGCTTCGAAATATCCCTTTGCCAATTCCACAAGAACAGCCTTAGCGAAAGTCTTCTTAAAGGGAAAGATGTAACTCTGTGAGATGAATTAACAGAACACAGAGCAGTTTCTCAGAAAGCTTCTTTCCAGTTTTGAACGGAAGATATTTCCTTTTTCACCATAGCCCTCTATGGGCTTCCAAATATCCCTTTGCCAATTCCACAAGAAAGGCCTAAGCGATCGGCTTCTTGAAGGGAAAGATGTAACTCTGTGAGATGAATTAACAGAACACAGAGCAGTTTCTCAGAAAGCTTCTTTCCAGTTTTGAACGTAAGATATTTCCTTTTTCACCATAGCCCTCTAAGGGGTTCAAAATATCCCTTTGCCAATTCCACCAGAACAGCCTTAGCGAAAGGCTTCTTGAAGGGAAAGATGTAACTCTGTGAGATGAATTAACAGAACACAGAGCAGTTTCTCAGAAAGCTTCTTTCCAGTTTAGAACGGAAGATATTTCCTTTTTCACCATAGCCGTCTACGGGCTTCCAAATATCCCTTTGCCAATTCCACAAGAACAGCCTTAGCGAAAGGCTTCTTGAAGGGAAAGATGTAACTCTGTGAGATGAATTAACAGAACACAGAGCAGTTTCTCAGAAAGCTTCTTTCCAGTTTTGAACGGAAGATACTTCCTTTTTCACCATAGCCTTCTATGGGCTTCCAAATATCCCTTTGCAAATTCCACAAGAACGGCCTTAGCGAAAGGCTTCTTGAAGGTAAAGATGTAACTCTGTGAGATGAATTAACAGAACACAGAGCAGTTTCTCAGAAAGCTACTTTCCAGTTTTTAACGGAAGATATTTCCTTGTTCACCGTAGCCCTCTATGGGCTTCCCAATATCCCTTTCCCAATTCCACAAGAACAGCCTTAGCGAAAGGCTTCTTGAACGGAAAGATGTAACTCTGTGAGATGAATTAACAGAACACAGAGCAGTTTCTCAGAAAGCTTCATTCCAGTTTTGAACGGAAGATATTTCCTTTTTCACCATAGCCCTCTATGGGCTTCCAAATATCCCTTTGCCAATTCCACAAGAACAGCCTTAGCGAAAGACTTCTTGAAGGGAAAGATGTAACTCTGTGAGATGAATTAACAGAACACAGAGCAGTTTCTCAAAAAGCTTCTTTCCAGTTTGGAACGGAAGATATTTCCTTTTTCACCATAGCCCTCTATGGGCTTCCAAATATCCCTTTGCCATTTCCACAAGAACAGCCTTAGCGAAAGGCTTCTTGAACGGAAAGATGTAACTCTGTGAGATGAATTAACAGAACACAGAGCAGTTTCTCAGAAAGTTTCTTTCCAGTTGTGAACGGAAGATGTTTCCTTTTTCACCATAGCCCTCAATGGGCTTCCAAATATCCCTTTGCCAATTCCACAAGAACAGCCTTAGCAAAAGGCTTCTTGAACGGAAAGATGTAACTCTGTGAGATGAATTAACAGAAAACAGAGCAGTTTCTCAGAAACCTTCTTTCCAGTTTTGAACGGAAGATATTTCCTTTTTCAACATAGCCCTCTATGGGCTTCCAAATATCCCTTTGCCAATTCCAAAAGAACAGCCTTAGCGAAAGGCTTCTTGAAGGGAAAGATGTATCTCTGTGAGATGAATTAACAGAACACAGAGCAGTTACTCAGAAAGCTTCTTTCCAGTTTTGAACGGAAGATATTTCCTTTTTCACCATAGCCCTCTATGGGCTTCCAAATATGTCTTTACCAATTCCACAAGAACGGCCTTAGCGATCGGCTTCTTGAAGGGAAAGATGTAACTCTGTGAGATGAATTAACAGAACACAGAGCAGTTTCTGGGAAAGCTTCCTTCCAGTTTTGAACGGAAGATATTTCCTTTTTCACCATAGCCCTCTATGGGCTTCCAAATATCCCTTTGCCAGTTCCACAAGAACAGCCTTAGCGAAAGGCTTCTTGAAGGGAAAGATGTAACTCTGTGAGATGAATTAACAGAACACAGAGCAGTTTCTCAGAAAGCTTCTTTCCAGTTTTGAACGGAAGATATTTCCTTTTTCACCATAGCCTTCTATGGGCTTCCAAATATCCCTTTGCAAATTCCACAAGAACGGCCTTAGCGAAAGGCTTCTTGAAGGGAAAGATGTAACTCTGTGAGATGAATTAACAGAACACAGAGCAGTTTCTCAGAAAGCTTCTTTCCAGTTTTTAACGGAAGATATTTCCTTGTTCACCATAGCCCTCTATGGGCTTCCCAATATCCCTTTCCCAATTCCACAAGAACAGCCTTAGCGAAAGGCTTCTTGAACGGAAAGATGTAACTCTGTGAGATGAATTAACAGAACACAGAGCAGTTTCTCAGAAAGCTTCATTCCAGTTTTGAACGGAAGATATTTCCTTTTTCACCATAGCCCTCTATGGGCTTCCAAATATCCCTTTGCCAATTCCACAAGAACAGCCTTAGCGAAAGACTTCTTGAAGGGAAAGATGTAACTCTGTGAGATGAATTAACAGAACACAGAGCAGTTTCTCAAAAAGCTTCTTTCCAGTTTGGAACGGAAGATATTTCCTTTTTCACCATAGCCCTCTATGGGCTTCCAAATATCCCTTTGCCATTTCCACAAGAACAGCCTTAGCGAAAGGCTTCTTGAACGGAAAGATGTAACTCTGTGAGATGAATTAACAGAACACAGAGCAGTTTCTCAGAAAGCTTCTTTCCAGTTGTGAACGGAAGATGTTTCCTTTTTCACCATAGCCCTCAATGGGCTTCCAAATATCACTTTGCCAATTCCACAAGAACAGCCTTAGCAAAAGGCTTCTTGAACGGAAAGATGTAACTCTGTGAGATGAATTAACAGAAAACAGAGCAGTTTCTCAGAAAGCTTCTTTCCAGTTTGGAACGGAAGATATTTCCTTTTTCAACATAGCCCTCTATGGGCTTCCAAATATCCCTTTGCCAATTCCACAAGAACAGCCTTAGCGAAAGGCTTCTTGAAGGGAAAGATGTAACTCTGTGAGATGAATTAACAGAACACAGAGCAGTTTCTCAGAAAGCTTCTTTCCAGTTTTGAACGGAAGATATTTCCTTTTTCACCATAGCCCTCTATGGGCTTCCAAATATCCCTTTACCAATTCCACAAGAACGGCCTTAGCGATCGGCTTCTTGAAGGGAAAGATGTAACTCTGTGAGATGAATTAACAGAACACAGAGCAGTTTCTGGGAAAGCTTCCTTCCAGTTTTGAACGGAAGATATTTCCTTTTTCACCATAGCCCTCTATGGGCTTCCAAATATCCCTTTGCCAATTCCACAAGAACAGTCTTAGCGAAAGGCTTCTTGAAGGGAAAGATGTAACTCTGTGAGATGAATTAACAGAACACAGAGCAGTTTCTCAGAAAGCTTCTTTCCAGTTTTGAACGGAAGATATTTCCTTTTTCACCATAGCCCTCTATGGGCTTCCAAATATCCCTTTGCCAATTCCACAAGAACGGCCTTAGGGATCGGCTTCTTGAAGGGAAAGATGTAACTCTGTGAGATGAATTAAAGGAACACAGAGCAGTTTCTCAGAAAGCTTCTTTCCAGTTTTGAACGGAAGATATTTCCTTTTTCACCATAGGCGTCTATGGGCTTCCAAATATCCCTTTGCCAATTCCACAAGAACAGCCTTAGCGAAAGGCTTCTTGAAGGGAAAGATGTAACTCTGTCAGATTAATTAACAGAACACAGAGCAGTTTCTCAGAAAGCTTCTTTCCAATTTGGAACGGAAGATATTTCCTTTTTCACCATACGCCTCTATGGGCTTCCAAATATCCCTTTGCCAATTCCACAAGAACTGCCTTAGAGAAAGGCTTCTTGAAGGGAAAGATGTAACTCTGTGAGATGAATTAATAGAACACAGAGCAGTTTCTCCGAAAGCTTCTTTCCAGTTTTGAACGGAAGACATTCCCTTTTTCACCATAGCCCTCCATGGGCTTCCAAATAAACCTTTGTCAATTCCACAAGAACAGCCTTAGCGAAAGGCTTCTTGAAGGGAAAGATGTAACTCTGTGACATGAATTAACAAAACACAGAGCTGTTTCTCAGAAAGCTTCCTTCAAGTTTTGAACGGAAGATATTTCCTTTTTCACCATAGCCCTCTATGGGCTTCCAAATATCCCTTTGCCAATTCCACAAGAACAGCTTTAGCGAAAGGCCTCTTGAAGGAAAGATGTATCTCTGTGAGGTGAATTAACAGAACACAGAGCAGTTTTTCAGAAAGCTTCTTTCCAGTTTGGAACGGAAGATATTTCCTTTTTCACCATAGACCTCTATGGGCTTCCAAATCTCCCTTTGCCAATTCCACAAGAACTGCCTTAGCGAAAGGCTTCTTGAAGGGAAAGATGTAACTCTGTGAGATGAATTAACAGAAAACAGAGCAGTTTCTCCGAAAGCTTCTTTCCAGTTTTAAACCGAAGATATTCCCTTTTTCACCATAGCCCACTATGGGCTTCCAAATAAACCTTTGCCAATTCCACAAGAACAGCCTTAGCGAAAGGCTTCTTGAAGGGAAAGATGTAACTCTGTGAGATGAATTAACAGAACACAGAGCAGTTTCTCAGAAAGCTTCTTTCCAGTTTTGAACGGAAGATATTTCCTTTTTCACCATAGCCCTCTGTGGGCTTCCAAATATCCCTTTGCCAATTCCACAAGAACGGCCTTAGCGAAAGGCTTCTTGAACGGAAAGATGTAACTCTGTGAGATGAATTAACAGAACACAGAGCAGTTTCTCAGAAAGCTTCTTTCCAGTTTTTAACGGAAGATATTTCCTTGTTCACCATAGCCCTCTATGGGCTTCCAAATATCCCTTTGCCAATTCCACAAGAACAGCCTTAGCGAAAGGCTTCTTGAAGGGAAAGATGTAACTCTGTAAGATGAATTAACAGAACACAGAGCAGTTTCTCAGAAAGCTTCTTCCCAGTTGTGAACGGAAGATATTTCCTTTTTCACCATAGCCCTCTATGGGCTTCCAAAAATCCCTTTCCCAATTCCAAAAGAACAGCCTTAGCGAAAGGCTTCTTGAAGGGAAAGATGTAACCCTGTGAGATGAATTAACAGAACACAGAGCAGTTTCTCAGAAAGCTTCTTTCAAGTTTTGAACGGAAGTTATTCCCTTTTTCACCATAGCACTCTATGGGTTTCCAAATAAACGTTTGCCAATTCCACAAGAACAGCCTTGGCGAAAGGCTTCTTGAAGGGAAAGATGTAACTCTGTGAGATGAATTAACAGAACACAGAGCAGTTTCTCAGAAAGCTTCTTTCCAGTTTTGAACGGAAGATATTTCCTTTTTCACCATAGCCTTCTATGGGCTTCCAAATATCCCTTTGCCAATTCCAAAAGAACAGACTTAGCGAAAGGCTTCTTGAAGGGAAAGATGTAACTCTGTGAGATGAATTAACAGAACACAGAGCAGTTTCTCAGAAAGCTTCTTTCCAGTTGTGAACGGAAGATATTTCCTTTTTCACCATAGCCGTCTATGGGCTTCCAAATATCCCCTTGCCAATTCCACAAGAACAGCCTTAGCGAAAGGCTTCTTGAAGGGAAAGATGTAACTCTGTGAGATGAATTAACACAACACAGAGCAGTTTCTCAGAAAGCTTCTTTCCAGTTGTGAACGGAAGATATTTCCTTTTTCACCATAGCCATCTATGGGCTTCCAAATATCCCTTTGCCAATTCCACAAGAACAGCCTTAGCGAAAGGCTTCTTGAACGTAAAGATGTAACTCTGTGAGATGAATTAACAGAACTCAGAGCAGTTTCTCAGAAAGCTTCTTTCCAGTTTTGAACGGAAGATATTTCCTTTTTCACCATAGCCCTCTCTGGGCTTCCAAATATCCCTTTGCCAATTCCACAAGAACAGCCTTAGCGAAAGGCCTCTTGAAGGAAAGATGTAACTCTGTCAGATGAATTAAGAGAACACAGAGCAGTTTCTCAGAAAGCTTCTTTCCAGTTTTGAACGGAAGATATTTCCTTTTTCACCATAGCCGTCTATGGGCTTCCAAATATCCCTTTGCCAATTCCACAAGAACAGACTTAGCGAAAGGCTTCTTGAAGGGAAAGATGTAACTCTGTGAGATGAATTAACAGAACACAGAGCAGTTTCTCAGAAAGCTTCTTTCCAGTTGTGAACGGAAGACGTTTCCTTTTTCACCATAGCCCTCTATGGGCTTCCAAATATCCCTTTGCCAATTCCACAAGAACAGCCTTAGCAAAAGGCTTCTTGAACGGAAAGTCGTAACTCTGTGAGATGAATTAACAGAAAACAGAGCAGTTTCTCAGAAAGCTTCTTTCCAGTTTTGAATGGAAGATATTTCCTTTTTCACCATAGCCCTCTATGGGCTTCCAAATATCTCTTTGAAAATTCCACCAGAACAGCCTTAGCGAAAGGCTTCTTGAAGGGAAAGATGTAACTCTGTGAGATGAATTAACAGAACACAGAGCAGTTTCTCAGAAAGCTTCTTTCCAGTTTTGAACGGAAGATATTTCCTTTTTCACCATAGCCCTCTATGGGCTTCCATGTATCCCTTTGCCAATTCCACAAGAACAGCCTTAGCGAAAGGCTTCTTGAAGGGAAAAATGTAACTCTCTGAGATGAATTAACAGAACACAGAGCAGTTTCTCAAAAAGCTTCTTTCCATTTTGGAACGGAAGATATTTCCTTTTTCACCATAGCCCCCTATGGGCTTCCAAATATCCCTTTGCCAATTCCACAAGAACAGCCTTTGCGAAAGGCTTCTTGAAGGGAAAGATGTAACTCTGTGAGATGAATTAACAGAACACAGAGCAGTTTCTCAGAAAGCCTCTTTCCAGTTGTGAACGGAAGATGTTTCCTTTTTCACCATAGCCCCCTGTGGGCTTCCAAATATCCCTTTGCCAATTCCACAAGAACAGCCTTAGAAAAACGCTTCTTGAACGGAAAGTTTTAACTCTGTGAGATGAATTAACAGAAAACAGAGCAGTTTCTCAGAAAGCTTCTTTCCAGTTTTGAACGGAAGATATTTCCTTTTTCACCATAGCCCTCTATGGGCTTCCAAATATCCCTTTGCCAATTCCACAAGAACAGCGTTAGCGAAAGGCTTCTTGAAGGGAAAGATGTAACTCTGTGAGATGAATTAACAGAACACACAGCAGTTTCTCAGAAAGCTTCTTTCCAGTTTTGAACGGAAGATATTTCCTTTTTCACCATAGCCCTCTATGGGCTTCCAAATATCCCTTTGCCAATTCCACAAGAACGGCCTTAGCGAAAGGCTTCTTGAAGGGAAAGATGTAACTCTGTGAGATGAATTAACAGAACACAGAGCAGTTTCTCAGAAAGCTTCTTTCCAATTTTTAACGGAAGATATTTCCTTGTTCACCATAGCCCTCTATGGGCTTCCCAATATCCCTTTCCCAATTCCACAAGAACAGCCTTAGCGAAAGGCTTCTTGAAGGGAAAGATGTAACTCTGTGAGATGAATTAACAGAACACAGGGCAGTTTCTCCGAAAGCTTCTTTCCAGTTTTGAACGGAAGATATTCCCTTTTTCACCATAGACATCTATGGGCTTCCAAATATCCCTTTGCCAATTCCACAAGAACAGCCTTAGCGAAAGGCCTCTTGAAGGGAAAGATGTAACTCTGTAAGATGAATTAACAGAACACAGAGCAGTTTCTCAGAAAGCTTCTTCCCAGTTGTGAACGGAAGATATTTCCTTTTTCACCATAGCCCTCTATGGGCTTCCAAATATCCCTTTGCCAATTCCACAAGAACAGCCTTAGCGAAAGGCTTCTTGAAGGGAAAGATGTAACTCTGTGAGATTAATTAACAGAACACAGAGCAGTTTCTCAGAAAGCTTCTTTCCAGTTTTGAACGGAAGTTATTCCCTTTTTCACCATAGCAGTCTATGGGCTTCCAAATATCCCTTTGCCAATTCCACAAGAACAGCCTTGGCGAAAGGCTTCTTGAAGGGAAAGATGTAACTGTGTGAGATGAATTAACAGAACACAGAGCAGTTTCTCAGAAAGCTTCTTTCCAGTTTTGAACGGAAGATATTTCCTTTTTCACCATAGCCCTCTATGGGCTTCCAAATATCCCTTTGCCAATTCCACAAGAACAGCCTTAGCGAAAGGCTTCTTGAAGGGAAAAATGTAACTCTCTGAGATGAATTAACAGAACACAGAGCAGTTTCTCAAAAAGCTTCTTTCCAGTTTGGAACGGAAGATATTTCCTTTTTCACCATAGGCCCCTATGGGCTTCCAAATATCCCTTTGCCAATTCCACAAGAACAGCCTTTGCGAAAGGCTTCTTGAAGGGAAAAATGTAACTCTGTGAGATGAATTAACAGAACACAGAGCAGTTTCTCAGAAAGCCTCTTCTCTGTGAGATGAATAACAGAAAACAGAGCAGTTTCTCAGAAAGCTTCTTTCCAGTTTTGAACGGAAGATATTTCCTTTTTCACCATAGCCCTCTATGGGCTTCCAAATATCCCTTTGCCAATTCCACAAGAACAGCGTTAGCGAAAGGCTTCTTGAAGGGAAAGATGTAACTCTGTGAGATGAATTATCAGAACACAGAGCAGTTTCTCAGAAAGCTTCTTTCCAGTTTTGAACGGAAGATATTTCCTTTTTCACCATAGCCCTCTATGGGCTTCCAAATATCCCTTTGCCAATTCCACAAGAACGGCCTTAGCGAAAGGCTTCTTGAAGGGAAAGATGTAACTCTGTGAGATGAATTAACAGAACACAGAGCAGTTTCTCAGAAAGCTTCTTTCCAGTTTTGAACGGAAGATATTTCCTTTTTCACCATAGCCCTCTATGGGCTTCCAAATATCCCTTTGCCAATTCCACAAGAACAGCCTTAGCGAAAGGCTTCTTAAAGGGAAAGATGTAACTCTGTGAGATGAATTAACAGAACACAGAGCAGTTTCTCAGAAAGCTTCTTTCCAGTTTTGAACGGAAGATATTTCCTTTTTCACCATAGCCCTCTATTGGCTTCCAAATATCCCTTTGCCAATTCCACAAGAACGGCCTTAGCGAAAGGCTTCTTGAAGGGAAAGATGTAACTCTGTGAGATGAATTAACAGAACACAGAGCAGTTTCTCAAAAAGCTTCTTTCCAGTTTTGAACGGAAGATATTTCCTTTTTCACCATAGCCCTCTATGGGCTTCCAAATATCCCTTTGCCAATTCCACAAGAACAGCCTTAGCGAAAGGCTTCTTGAACGGAAAGATGTAACTCTGTGAGATGAATTAACAGAACACAGACCAGTTTCTCAGAAAGCTTCTTTCCAATTTTGAACGGAAGATATTTCCTTTTTCACCATATCCCTCTATGGGCTTCCAAATATCCCTTTGCCAATTCCACAAGAACAGCCTTAGCGAAAGGCTTCTTGAACGGAAAGATGTAAGTCTGTGAGATGAATTAACAGAACACAGAGCAGTTTCTCAGAAAGCTTCTTTCCAGTTTTGAACGGAAGATATTTCCTTTTTCAAAATAGCCCTCTATGGGCTTCCAAATATCCCTTTGCCAATTCCACAAGAACAGCCTTAGCGAAAGGCTTCTTGAAGGGAAAGATGTAACTCTGTGAGATGAATTAACAGAACACAGAGCAGTTTCTCAGAAAGCTTCTTTCCAGTTTTGAACGGAAGATATTTCCTTTTTCACCATAGCCGTCTATGGGCTTCCCAATATCCCTTTCCCAATTCCACAAGAACAGCCTTAGCGAAAGGCTTCTTGAAAGGAAAGATGTAACTCTGTGAGATGAATTAACAGAACACAGAGCAGTTTCTCAAAAAGCTTCTTTCCAGTTTTGAACGGAAGATATTTCCTTTTTCACCATAGCCTTCTATGGGCTTCCAAATATCCCTTTGCCAATTCCACAAGAACGGCCTTAGCGATCGGCTGCTTGAAGGGAAAGATGTAACTCTGTGAGATGAATTAACAGAACACAGAGCAGTTTCTCAGAAAGCTTCTTTCCAGTTTTGAACGGAAGATATTTCCTTTTTCACCATAGCCCTCTATGGGCTTCCAAATATCCCTATGCCAATTAAACAAGAACAGCCTTAGCGAAAGGCTTCTTGAAGGGAAAGATGTAACTCTGTGAGATGAATTAACAGAACACAGAGCAGTTTCTCAGAAAGCTTCTTTCCAGTTTTGAACGGTAGATATTTGCTTTTTCACCATAGTTCTCTATGGGCTTCCAAATATCCCTTTGCCAATTCGACAAGAACAGCCTTAGCGAAAGGCATCTTGAACGGAAAGAGGTAACTCTGTGAGATGAATTAACAGAACACAGAGCAGTTTCTCAGAAAGCTTCTTTCCAGTTTTGAACGGAAGATATTTCCTTTTTCACCATAGCCCTCTATGGGCTTCCAAATATCCTTTTGCCAATTCCACAAGAACAGCCTTAGCGAAAGGCTTCTTGAAGGGAAAGATGTAACTCTGTGAAATGAATTAACAGAACACAGAGCAGTTTCTCAGAAAGCTTCTTTCCAGTTGTGAACGGAAGATATTTCCTTTTTCACCATAGCCGTCTATGGGCTTCCAAATATCCCTTTGCCAATTCCACAAGAACAGCCTTAGCGAAAGGCTTCTTGAAGGGAAAGATG
Source organism: Chlorocebus sabaeus (assembly GCF_047675955.1). NCBI lineage: Eukaryota > Metazoa > Chordata > Mammalia > Primates > Cercopithecidae > Chlorocebus > Chlorocebus sabaeus. The sequence continues at coordinate 69,326 of NW_027328001.1, forward strand.
TAACTCTGTGAGATGAATTAACACAACACAGAGCAGTTTCTCAGAAAGCTTCTTTCCAGTTGTGAACGGAAGATATTTCCTTTTTCACCATAGCCGTCTATGGGCTTCCAAATATCCCTTTGCCAATTCCACAAGAACAGCCTTAGCGAAAGGCTTCTTGAACGTAAAGATGTAACTATGTGAGATGAATTAACAGAACTCAGAGCAGTTTCTCAGAAAGCTTCTTTCCAGTTTTGAACGGAAGATATTTCCTTTTTCACCATAGCCCTCTCTGGGCTTCCAAATATCCCTTTGCCAATTCCACAAGAACAGCCTTAGCGAAAGGCCTCTTGAAGGAAAGATGTAACTCTGTGAGATGAATTAAGAGAACACAGAGCATTTTCTCAGAAAGCTTCTTTCCAGTTTTGAACGGAAGATATTTCCTTTTTCACCATAGCCGTCTATGGGCTTCCAAATATCCCTTTGCCAATTCCACAAGAACAGACTTAGCGAAAGGCTTCTTGAAGGGAAAGATGTAACTCTGTGAGATGAATTAACAGAACACAGAGCAGTTTCTCAGAAAGCTTCTTTCCAGTTGTGAACGGATGATGTTTCCTTTTTCACCATAGCCCTCTATGGGCTTCCAAATATCCCTTTGCCAATTCCACAAGAACAGCCTTAGCAAAAGGCTTCTTGAACGGAAAGTCGTAACTCTGTGAGATGAATTAACAGAACACAGAGCAGTTTCTCAGAAAGCTTCTTTCCAGTTTTGAACGGAAGATATTTCCTTTTTAACCATAGCCCTCTATGGGCTTCCAAATATCTCTTTGCCAATTCCACAAGAACAGCCTTAGCGAAAGGCTTCTTGAAGGGAAAGATGTAACTCTGTGAGATGAATTAACAGAACACAGAGCAGTTTCTCAGAAAGCTTCTTTCCAGTTTTGAACGGAAGATATTTCCTTTTTCACCATAGCCCTCTATGGGCTTCCAAATATCAATTTGCCATTTCCACAAGAACGGCATTAGCGAAAGGCTTCTTGAAGGGAAAGATGTAACTCTGTGAGATGAATTAACAGAACACAGAGCAGTTTCTCAGAAAGCTTCTTTCCAGTTTTGAACGGAAGATATTTCCTTGTTCACCATAGCCCTCTATGGGCTTCCCAATATCCCTTTCCCAATTCCACAAGAACAGCCTTAGCGAAAGGCTTCTTGAACGGAAAGATGTAACTCTGTGAGATGAATTAACAGAACACAGAGCAGTTTCTAAGAAAGCTTCATTCCAGTTTGAACGGAAGATATTTCCTTTTTCACCATAGCCCTCTATGGGCTTCCAAATATCCCTTTGCCAATTCCACAAGAACAGCCTTAGCGAAAGGCTTCTTGAAGGGAAAAATGTAACTCTCTGAGATGAATTAACAGAACACAGAGCAGTTTCTCAAAAAGCTTCTTTCCAGTTTGGAACGGAAGATATTTCCTTTTTCACCATAGCCCCCTATGGGCTTCCAAATATCCCTTTGCCAATTCCACAAGAACAGCCTTTGCGAAAGGCTTCTTGAAGGGAAAGATGTAACTCTGTGAGATGAATTAACAGAACACAGAGCAGTTTCTCAGAAAGCCTCTTTCCAGTTGTGAACGGAAGATGTTTCCTTTTTCACCATAGCCCCCTATGGGCTTCCAAATATCCCTTTGCCAATTCCACAAGAACAGCCTTAGAAAAACGCTTCTTGAACGGAAAGTTTTAACTCTGTGTGATGAATTAACAGAAAACAGAGCAGTTTCTCAGAAAGCTTCTTTCCAGTTTTGAACGGAAGATATTTCCTTTTTCACCATAGCCCTCTATGGGCTTCCAAATATCCCTTTGCCAATTCCACAAGAACAGCGTTAGCGAAAGGCTTCTTGAAGGGAAAGATGTAACTCTGTGAGATGAATTAACAGAACACAGAGCAGTTTCTCAGAAAGCTTCTTTCCAGTTTTGAACGGAAGATATTTCCTTTTTCACCATAGCCCTCTGTGGGCTTCCAAATATCCCTTTGCCAATTCCACAAGAACGGCCTTAGCGAAAGGCTTCTTGAAGGGAAAGATGTAACTCTGTGAGATGAATTAACAGAACACAGAGCAGTTTCTCAGAAAGCTTCTTTCCAGTTTTTAACGGAAGATATTTCCTTGTTCACCATAGCCCTCTATGGGCTTCCAAATATCCCTTTGCCAATTCCACAAGAACAGCCTTAGCGAAAGGCTTCTTGAAGGGAAAGATGTAACTCTGTAAGATGAATTAACAGAACACAGAGCAGTTTCTCAGAAAGCTTCTTCCCAGTTGTGAACGGAAGATATTTCCTTTTTCACCATAGCCCTCTATGGGCTTCCAAAAATCCCTTTCCCAATTCCAAAAGAACAGCCTTAGCGAAAGGCTTCTTGAAGGGAAAGATGTAACCCTGTGAGATGAATTAACAGAACACAGAGCAGTTTCTCAGAAAGCTTCTTTCAAGTTTTGAACGGAAGTTATTCCCTTTTTCACCATAGCACTCTATGGGTTTCCAAATAAACGTTTGCCAATTCCACAAGAACAGCCTTGGCGAAAGGCTTCTTGAAGGGAAAGATGTAACTCTGTGAGATGAATTAACAGAACACAGAGCAGTTTCTCAGAAAGCTTCTTTCCAGTTTTGAACGGAAGATATTTCCTTTTTCACCATAGCCTTCTATGGGCTTCCAAATATCCCTTTGCCAATTCCACAAGAACAGCGTTAGCGAAAGGCTTCTTGAAGGGAAAGATGTAACTCTGTGAGATGAATTAACAGAACACACAGCAGTTTCTCAGAAAGCTTCTTTCCAGTTTTGAACGGAAGATATTTCCTTTTTCACCATAGCCCTCTATGGGCTTCCAAATATCCCTTTGCCAATTCCACAAGAACGGCCTTAGCGAAAGGCTTCTTGAAGGGAAAGATGTAACTCTGTGAGATGAATTAACAGAACACAGAGCAGTTTCTCAGAAAGCTTCTTTCCAATTTTTAACGGAAGATATTTCCTTGTTCACCATAGCCCTCTATGGGCTCCCAATATCCCTTTCCCAATTCCACAAGAACAGCCTTAGCGAAAGGCTTCTTGAAGGGAAAGATGTAACTCTGTGAGATGAATTAACAGAACACAGGGCAGTTTCTCCGAAAGCTTCTTTCCAGTTTTGAACGGAAGATATTCCCTTTTTCACCATAGACATCTATGGGCTTCCAAATATCCCTTTGCCAATTCCACAAGAACAGCCTTAGCGAAAGGCCTCTTGAAGGGAAAGATGTAACTCTGTAAGATGAATTAACAGAACACAGAGCAGTTTCTCAGAAAGCTTCTTCCCAGTTGTGAACGGAAGATATTTCCTTTTTCACCATAGCCCTCTATGGGCTTCCAAATATCCCTTTGCCAATTCCACAAGAACAGCCTTAGCGAAAGGCTTCTTGAAGGGAAAGATGTAACTCTGTGAGATTAATTAACAGAACACAGAGCAGTTTCTCAGAAAGCTTCTTTCCAGTTTTGAACGGAAGTTATTCCCTTTTTCACCATAGCAGTCTATGGGCTTCCAAATATCCCTTTGCCAATTCCACAAGAACAGCCTTGGCGAAAGGCTTCTTGAAGGGAAAGATGTAACTGTGTGAGATGAATTAACAGAACACAGAGCAGTTTCTCAGAAAGCTTCTTTCCAGTTTTGAACGGAAGATATTTCCTTTTTCACCATAGCCCTCTATGGGCTTCCAAATATCCCTTTGCCAATTCCACAAGAACAGCCTTAGCGAAAGGCTTCTTGAAGGGAAAAATGTAACTCTCTGAGATGAATTAACAGAACACAGAGCAGTTTCTCAAAAAGCTTCTTTCCAGTTTGGAACGGAAGATATTTCCTTTTTCACCATAGGCCCCTATGGGCTTCCAAATATCCCTTTGCCAATTCCACAAGAACAGCCTTTGCGAAAGGCTTCTTGAAGGGAAAAATGTAACTCTGTGAGATGAATTAACAGAACACAGAGCAGTTTCTCAGAAAGCCTCTTCTCTGTGAGATGAATAACAGAAAACAGAGCAGTTTCTCAGAAAGCTTCTTTCCAGTTTTGAACGGAAGATATTTCCTTTTTCACCATAGCCCTCTATGGGCTTCCAAATATCCCTTTGCCAATTCCACAAGAACAGCGTTAGCGAAAGGCTTCTTGAAGGGAAAGATGTAACTCTGTGAGATGAATTATCAGAACACAGAGCAGTTTCTCAGAAAGCTTCTTTCCAGTTTTGAACGGAAGATATTTCCTTTTTCACCATAGCCCTCTATGGGCTTCCAAATATCCCTTTGCCAATTCCACAAGAACGGCCTTAGCAAAAGGCTTCTTGAACGGAAAGATGTAACTCTGTGAGATGAATTAACAGAACACAGAGCAGTTTCTCAGAAAGCTTCTTTCCAGTTTTGAACGGAAGATATTTCCTTTTTCACCATAGCCCTCTATGGGCTTCCAAATATCCCTTTGCCAATTCCACAAGAACAGCCTTAGCGAAAGGCTTCTTAAAGGGAAAGATGTAACTCTGTGAGATGAATTAACAGAACACAGAGCAGTTTCTCAGAAAGCTTCTTTCCAGTTTTGAACGGAAGATATTTCCTTTTTCACCATAGCCCTCTATTGGCTTCCAAATATCCCTTTGCCAATTCCACAAGAACGGCCTTAGCGAAAGGCTTCTTGAAGGGAAAGATGTAACTCTGTGAGATGAATTAACAGAACACAGAGCAGTTTCTCAAAAAGCTTCTTTCCAGTTTTGAACGGAAGATATTTCCTTTTTCACCATAGCCCTCTATGGGCTTCCAAATATCCCTTTGCCAATTCCACAAGAACAGCCTTAGCGAAAGGCTTCTTGAACGGAAAGATGTAACTCTGTGAGATGAATTAACAGAACACAGACCAGTTTCTCAGAAAGCTTCTTTCCAATTTTGAACGGAAGATATTTCCTTTTTCACCATATCCCTCTATGGGCTTCCAAATATCCCTTTGCCAATTCCACAAGAACAGCCTTAGCGAAAGGCTTCTTGAACGGAAAGATGTAAGTCTGTGAGATGAATTAACAGAACACAGAGCAGTTTCTCAGAAAGCTTCTTTCCAGTTTTGAACGGAAGATATTTCCTTTTTCAAAATAGCCCTCTATGGGCTTCCAAATATCCCTTTGCCAATTCCACAAGAACAGCCTTAGCGAAAGGCTTCTTGAAGGGAAAGATGTAACTCTGTGAGATGAATTAACAGAACACAGAGCAGTTTCTCAGAAAGCTTCTTTCCAGTTTTGAACGGAAGATATTTCCTTTTTCACCATAGCCGTCTATGGGCTTCCCAATATCCCTTTCCCAATTCCACAAGAACAGCCTTAGCGAAAGGCTTCTTGAAAGGAAAGATGTAACTCTGTGAGATGAATTAACAGAACACAGAGCAGTTTCTCAAAAAGCTTCTTTCCAGTTTTGAACGGAAGATATTTCCTTTTTCACCATAGCCTTCTATGGGCTTCCAAATATCCCTTTGCCAATTCCACAAGAACGGCCTTAGCGATCGGCTGCTTGAAGGGAAAGATGTAACTCTGTGAGATGAATTAACAGAACACAGAGCAGTTTCTCAGAAAGCTTCTTTCCAGTTTTGAACGGAAGATATTTCCTTTTTCACCATAGCCCTCTATGGGCTTCCAAATATCCCTATGCCAATTAAACAAGAACAGCCTTAGCGAAAGGCTTCTTGAAGGGAAAGATGTAACTCTGTGAGATGAATTAACAGAACACAGAGCAGTTTCTCAGAAAGCTTCTTTCCAGTTTTGAACGGTAGATATTTGCTTTTTCACCATAGTTCTCTATGGGCTTCCAAATATCCCTTTGCCAATTCGACAAGAACAGCCTTATCGAAAGGCATCTTGAACGGAAAGAGGTAACTCTGTGAGATGAATTAACAGAACACAGAGCAGTTTCTCAGAAAGCTTCTTTCCAGTTTTGAACGGAAGATATTTCCTTTTTCACCATAGCCCTCTATGGGCTTCCAAATATCCTTTTGCCAATTCCACAAGAACAGCCTTAGCGAAAGGCTTCTTGAAGGGAAAGATGTAACTCTGTGAAATGAATTAACAGAACACAGAGCAGTTTCTCAGAAAGCTTCTTTCCAGTTGTGAACGGAAGATATTTCCTTTTTCACCATAGCCGTCTATGGGCTTCCAAATATCCCTTTGCCAATTCCACAAGAACAGCCTTAGCGAAAGGCTTCTTGAAGGGAAAGATGTAACTCTGTGAGATGAATTAACACAACACAGAGCAGTTTCTCAGAAAGCTTCTTTCCAGTTGTGAACGGAAGATATTTCCTTTTTCACCATAGCCGTCTATGGGCTTCCAAATATCCCTTTGCCAATTCCACAAGAACAGCCTTAGCGAAAGGCTTCTTGAACGTAAAGATGTAACTATGTGAGATGAATTAACAGAACTCAGAGCAGTTTCTCAGAAAGCTTCTTTCCAGTTTTGAACGGAAGATATTTCCTTTTTCACGATAGCCCTCTCTGGGCTTCCAAATATCCCTTTGTCAATTCCACAAGAACAGCCTTAGCGAAAGGCCTCTTGAAGGAAAGATGTAACTCTGTGAGATGAATTAAGAGAACACAGAGCATTTTCTCAGAAAGCTTCTTTCCAGTTTTGAACGGAAGATATTTCCTTTTTCACCATAGCCGTCTATGGGCTTCCAAATATCCCTTTGCCAATTCCACAAGAACAGACTTAGCGAAAGGCTTCTTGAAGGGAAAGATGTAACTCTGTGAGATGAATTAACAGAACACAGAGCAGTTTCTCAGAAAGCTTCTTTCCAGTTGTGAACGGATGATGTTTCCTTTTTCACCATAGCCCTCTATGGGCTTCCAAATATCCCTTTGCCAATTCCACAAGAACAGCCTTAGCAAAAGGCTTCTTGAACGGAAAGTCGTAACTCTGTGAGATGAATTAACAGAACACAGAGCAGTTTCTCAGAAAGCTTCTTTCCAGTTTTGAACGGAAGATATTTCCTTTTTAACCATAGCCCTCTATGGGCTTCCAAATATCTCTTTGCCAATTCCACAAGAACAGCCTTAGCGAAAGGCTTCTTGAAGGGAAAGATGTAACTCTGTGAGATGAATTAACAGAACACAGAGCAGTTTCTCAGAAAGCCTCTTCTCTGTGAGATGAATAACAGAAAACAGAGCAGTTTCTCAGAAAGCTTCTTTCCAGTTTTGAACGGAAGATATTTCCTTTTTCACCATAGCCCTCTATGGGCTTCCAAATATCCCTTTGCCAATTCCACAAGAACAGCGTTAGCGAAAGGCTTCTTGAAGGGAAAGATGTAACTCTGTGAGATGAATTATCAGAACACAGAGCAGTTTCTCAGAAAGCTTCTTTCCAGTTTTGAACGGAAGATATTTCCTTTTTCACCATAGCCCTCTATGGGCTTCCAAATATCCCTTTGCCAATTCCACAAGAACGGCCTTAGCGAAAGGCTTCTTGAAGGGAAAGATGTAACTCTGTGAGATGAATTAACAGAACACAGAGCAGTTTCTCAGAAAGCTTCTTTCCAGTTTTGAACGGAAGATATTTCCTTTTTCACCATAGCCCTCTATGGGCTTCCAAATATCCCTTTGCCAATTCCACAAGAACAGCCTTAGCGAAAGGCTTCTTAAAGGGAAAGATGTAACTCTGTGAGATGAATTAACAGAACACAGAGCAGTTTCTCAGAAAGCTTCTTTCCAGTTTTGAACGGAAGATATTTCCTTTTTCACCATAGCCCTCTATTGGCTTCCAAATATCCCTTTGCCAATTCCACAAGAACGGCCTTAGCGAAAGGCTTCTTGAAGGGAAAGATGTAACTCTGTGAGATGAATTAACAGAACACAGAGCAGTTTCTCAAAAAGCTTCTTTCCAGTTTTGAACGGAAGATATTTCCTTTTTCACCATAGCCCTCTATGGGCTTCCAAATATCCCTTTGCCAATTCCACAAGAACAGCCTTAGCGAAAGGCTTCTTGAACGGAAAGATGTAACTCTGTGAGATGAATTAACAGAACACAGACCAGTTTCTCAGAAAGCTTCTTTCCAATTTTGAACGGAAGATATTTCCTTTTTCACCATATCCCTCTATGGGCTTCCAAATATCCCTTTGCCAATTCCACAAGAACAGCCTTAGCGAAAGGCTTCTTGAACGGAAAGATGTAAGTCTGTGAGATGAATTAACAGAACACAGAGCAGTTTCTCAGAAAGCTTCTTTCCAGTTTTGAACGGAAGTTATTTCCTTTTTCAAAATAGCCCTCTATGGGCTTCCAAATATCCCTTTGCCAATTCCACAAGAACAGCCTTAGCGAAAGGCTTCTTGAAGGGAAAGATGTAACTCTGTGAGATGAATTAACAGAACACAGAGCAGTTTCTCAGAAAGCTTCTTTCCAGTTTTGAACGGAAGATATTTCCTTTTTCACCATAGCCGTCTATGGGCTTCCCAATATCCCTTTCCCAATTCCACAAGAACAGCCTTAGCGAAAGGCTTCTTGAAAGGAAAGATGTAACTCTGTGAGATGAATTAACAGAACACAGAGCAGTTTCTCAAAAAGCTTCTTTCCAGTTTTGAACGGAAGATATTTCCTTTTTCACCATAGCCTTCTATGGGCTTCCAAATATCCCTTTGCCAATTCCACAAGAACGGCCTTAGCGATCGGCTGCTTGAAGGGAAAGATGTAACTCTGTGAGATGAATTAACAGAACACAGAGCAGTTTCTCAGAAAGCTTCTTTCCAGTTTTGAACGGAAGATATTTCCTTTTTCACCATAGCCCTCTATGGGCTTCCAAATATCCCTATGCCAATTAAACAAGAACAGCCTTAGCGAAAGGCTTCTTGAAGGGAAAGATGTAACTCTGTGAGATGAATTAACAGAACACAGAGCAGTTTCTCAGAAAGCTTCTTTCCAGTTTTGAACGGTAGATATTTGCTTTTTCACCATAGTTCTCTATGGGCTTCCAAATATCCCTTTGCCAATTCGACAAGAACAGCCTTATCGAAAGGCATCTTGAACGGAAAGAGGTAACTCTGTGAGATGAATTAACAGAACACAGAGCAGTTTCTCAGAAAGCTTCTTTCCAGTTTTGAACGGAAGATATTTCCTTTTTCACCATAGCCCTCTATGGGCTTCCAAATATCCTTTTGCCAATTCCACAAGAACAGCCTTAGCGAAAGGCTTCTTGAAGGGAAAGATGTAACTCTGTGAAATGAATTAACAGAACACAGAGCAGTTTCTCAGAAAGCTTCTTTCCAGTTGTGAACGGAAGATATTTCCTTTTTCACCATAGCCGTCTATGGGCTTCCAAATATCCCTTTGCCAATTCCACAAGAACAGCCTTAGCGAAAGGCTTCTTGAAGGGAAAGATGTAACTCTGTGAGATGAATTAACACAACACAGAGCAGTTTCTCAGAAAGCTTCTTTCCAGTTGTGAACGGAAGATATTTCCTTTTTCACCATAGCCGTCTATGGGCTTCCAAATATCCCTTTGCCAATTCCACAAGAACAGCCTTAGCGAAAGGCTTCTTGAACGTAAAGATGTAACTATGTGAGATGAATTAACAGAACTCAGAGCAGTTTCTCAGAAAGCTTCTTTCCAGTTTTGAACGGAAGATATTTCCTTTTTCACGATAGCCCTCTCTGGGCTTCCAAATATCCCTTTGCCAATTCCACAAGAACAGCCTTAGCGAAAGGCCTCTTGAAGGAAAGATGTAACTCTGTGAGATGAATTAAGAGAACACAGAGCATTTTCTCAGAAAGCTTCTTTCCAGTTTTGAACGGAAGATATTTCCTTTTTCACCATAGCCGTCTATGGGCTTCCAAATATCCCTTTGCCAATTCCACAAGAACAGACTTAGCGAAAGGCTTCTTGAAGGGAAAGATGTAACTCTGTGAGATGAATTAACAGAACACAGAGCAGTTTCTCAGAAAGCTTCTTTCCAGTTGTGAACGGATGATGTTTCCTTTTTCACCATAGCCCTCTATGGGCTTCCAAATATCCCTTTGCCAATTCCACAAGAACAGCCTTAGCAAAAGGCTTCTTGAACGGAAAGTCGTAACTCTGTGAGATGAATTAACAGAACACAGAGCAGTTTCTCAGAAAGCTTCTTTCCAGTTTTGAACGGAAGATATTTCCTTTTTAACCATAGCCCTCTATGGGCTTCCAAATATCTCTTTGCCAATTCCACAAGAACAGCCTTAGCGAAAGGCTTCTTGAAGGGAAAGATGTAACTCTGTGAGATGAATTAACAGAACACAGAGCAGTTTCTCAGAAAGCTTCTTTCCAGTTTTGAACGGAAGATATTTCCTTTTTCACCATAGCCCTCTATGGGCTTCCAAATATCAATTTGCCATTTCCACAAGAACGGCATTAGCGAAAGGCTTCTTGAAGGGAAAGATGTAACTCTGTGAGATGAATTAACAGAACACAGAGCAGTTTCTCAGAAAGCTTCTTTCCAGTTTTGAACGGAAGATATTTCCTTGTTCACCATAGCCCTCTATGGGCTTCCCAATATCCCTTTCCCAATTCCACAAGAACAGCCTTAGCGAAAGGCTTCTTGAACGGAAAGATGTAACTCTGTGAGATGAATTAACAGAACACAGAGCAGTTTCTAAGAAAGCTTCATTCCAGTTTGAACGGAAGATATTTCCTTTTTCACCATAGCCCTCTATGGGCTTCCAAATATCCCTTTGCCAATTCCACAAGAACAGCCTTAGCGAAAGGCTTCTTGAAGGGAAAAATGTAACTCTCTGAGATGAATTAACAGAACACAGAGCAGTTTCTCAAAAAGCTTCTTTCCAGTTTGGAACGGAAGATATTTCCTTTTTCACCATAGCCCCCTATGGGCTTCCAAATATCCCTTTGCCAATTCCACAAGAACAGCCTTTGCGAAAGGCTTCTTGAAGGGAAAGATGTAACTCTGTGAGATGAATTAACAGAACACAGAGCAGTTTCTCAGAAAGCCTCTTTCCAGTTGTGAACGGAAGATGTTTCCTTTTTCACCATAGCCCCCTATGGGCTTCCAAATATCCCTTTGCCAATTCCAGAAGAACAGCCTTAGAAAAACGCTTCTTGAACGGAAAGTTTTAACTCTGTGAGATGAATTAACAGAAAACAGAGCAGTTTCTCAGAAAGCTTCTTTCCAGTTTTGAACGGAAGATATTTCCTTTTTCACCATAGCCCTCTATGGGCTTCCAAATATCCCTTTGCCAATTCCACAAGAACAGCGTTAGCGAAAGGCTTCTTGAAGGGAAAGATGTAACTCTGTGAGATGAATTAACAGAACACAGAGCAGTTTCTCAGAAAGCTTCTTTCCAGTTTTGAACGGAAGATATTTCCTTTTTCACCATAGCCCTCTGTGGGCTTCCAAATATCCCTTTGCCAATTCCACAAGAACGGCCTTAGCGAAAGGCTTCTTGAAGGGAAAGATGTAACTCTGTGAGATGAATTAACAGAACACAGAGCAGTTTCTCAGAAAGCTTCTTTCCAGTTTTTAACGGAAGATATTTCCTTGTTCACCATAGCCCTCTATGGGCTTCCAAATATCCCTTTGCCAATTCCACAAGAACAGCCTTAGCGAAAGGCTTCTTGAAGGGAAAGATGTAACTCTGTAAGATGAATTAACAGAACACAGAGCAGTTTCTCAGAAAGCTTCTTCCCAGTTGTGAACGGAAGATATTTCCTTTTTCACCATAGCCCTCTATGGGCTTCCAAAAATCCCTTTCCCAATTCCAAAAGAACAGCCTTAGCGAAAGGCTTCTTGAAGGGAAAGATGTAACCCTGTGAGATGAATTAACAGAACACAGAGCAGTTTCTCAGAAAGCTTCTTTCAAGTTTTGAACGGAAGTTATTCCCTTTTTCACCATAGCACTCTATGGGTTTCCAAATAAACGTTTGCCAATTCCACAAGAACAGCCTTGGCGAAAGGCTTCTTGAAGGGAAAGATGTAACTCTGTGAGATGAATTAACAGAACACAGAGCAGTTTCTCAGAAAGCTTCTTTCCAGTTTTGAACGGAAGATATTTCCTTTTTCACCATAGCCTTCTATGGGCTTCCAAATATCCCTTTGCCAATTCCAAAAGAACAGACTTAGCGAAAGGCTTCTTGAAGGGAAAGATGTAACTCTGTGAGATGAATTAACAGAACACAGAGCAGTTTCTCAGAAAGCTTCTTTCCAGTTGTGAACGGAAGATATTTCCTTTTTCACCATAGCCGTCTATGGGCTTCCAAATATCCCCTTGCCAATTCCACAAGAACAGCCTTAGCGAAAGGCTTCTTGAAGGGAAAGATGTAACTCTGTGAGATGAATTAACACAACACAGAGCAGTTTCTCAGAAAGCTTCTTTCCAGTTGTGAACGGAAGATATTTCCTTTTTCACCATAGCCGTCTATGGGCTTCCAAATATCCCTTTGCCAATTCCACAAGAACAGCCTTAGCGAAAGGCTTCTTGAACGTAAAGATGTAACTCTGTGAGATGAATTAACAGAACTCAGAGCAGTTTCTCAGAAAGCTTCTTTCCAGTTTTGAACGGAAGATATTTCCTTTTTCACCATAGCCCTCTCTGGGCTTCCAAATATCCCTTTGCCAATTCCACAAGAACAGCCTTAGCGAAAGGCCTCTTGAAGGAAAGATGTAACTCTGTCAGATGAATTAAGAGAACACAGAGCAGTTTCTCAGAAAGCTTCTTTCCAGTTTTGAACGGAAGATATTTCCTTTTTCACCATAGCCGTCTATGGGCTTCCAAATATCGCTTTGCCAATTCCACAAGAACAGACTTAGCGAAAGGCTTCTTGAAGGGAAAGATGTAACTCTGTGAGATGAATTAACAGAACACAGAGCAGTTTCTCAGAAAGCTTCTTTCCAGTTGTGAACGGAAGACGTTTCCTTTTTCACCATAGCCCTCTATGGGCTTCCAAAATATCCTTTGCCAATTCTACAAGAACAGCCTTAGCAAAAGGCTTCTTGAACGGAAAGTCGTAACTCTGTGAGATGAATTAACAGAAAAACAGAGCAGTTTCTCAGAAAGCTTCTTTCCAGTTTTGAACGGAAGATATTTCCTTTTTCACCATAGCCCTCTATGGGCTTCCCAAATATCTCTTTGAAAATTCCACCAGAACAGCCTTAGCGAAAGGCTTCTTGAAGGGAAAGATGTAACTCTGTGAGATGAATTAACAGAACACAGAGCAGTTTCTCAGAAAGCTTCTTTCCAGTTTTGAACGGAAGATATTTCCTTTTTCACCATAGCCCTCTATGGGCTTCCAAATATCAATTTGCCATTTCCACAAGAACGGCATTAGCGAAAGGCTTCTTGAAGGGAAAGATGTAACTCTGTGAGATGAATTAACAGAACACAGAGCAGTTTCTCAGAAAGCTTCTTTCCAGTTTGGAACGGAAGATATTTCCTTGTTCACCATAGCCCTCTATGGGCTTCCCAATATCCCTTTCCCAATTCCACAAGAACAGCCTTAGCGAAAGGCTTCTTGAACGGAAAGATGTAACTCTGTGAGATGAATTAACAGAACACAGAGCAGTTTCTAAGAAAGCTTCATTCCAGTTTGAACGGAAGATATTTCCTTTTTCACCATAGCCCTCTATGGGCTTCCATGTATCCCTTTGCCAATTCCACAAGAACAGCCTAGCGAAAGGCTTCTTGAAGGGAAAAATGTAACTCTCTGAGATGAATTAACAGAACACAGAGCAGTTTCTCAAAAAGCTTCTTTCCATTTTGGAACGGAAGATATTTCCTTTTTCACCATAGCCCCCTATGGGCTTCCAAATATCCCTTTGCCAATTCCACAAGAACAGCCTTTGCGAAAGGCTTCTTGAAGGGAAAGATGTAACTCTGTGAGATGAATTAACAGAACACAGAGCAGTTTCTCAGAAAGCCTCTTTCCAGTTGTGAACGGAAGATGTTTCCTTTTTCACCATAGCCCCCTGTGGGCTTCCAAATATCCCTTTGCCAATTCCACAAGAACAGCCTTAGAAAAACGCTTCTTGAACGGAAAGTTTTAACTCTGTGAGATGAATTAACAGAAAACAGAGCAGTTTCTCAGAAAGCTTCTTTCCAGTTTTGAACGGAAGATATTTCCTTTTTCACCATAGCCCTCTATGGGCTTCCAAATATCCCTTTGCCAATTCCACAAGAACAGCGTTAGCGAAAGGCTTCTTGAAGGGAAAGATGTAACTCTGTGAGATGAATTAACAGAACACAGAGCAGTTTCTCAGAAAGCTTCTTTCCAGTTTTGAACGGAAGATATTTCCTTTTTCACCATAGCCCTCTATGGGCTTCCAAATATCCCTTTGCCAATTCCACAAGAACGGCCTTAGCGAAAGGCTTCTTGAAGGGAAAGATGTAACTCTGTGAGATGAATTAACAGAACACAGAGCAGTTTCTCAGAAAGCTTCTTTCCAATTTTTAACGGAAGATATTTCCTTGTTCACCATAGCCCTCTATGGGCTTCCCAATATCCCTTTCCCAATTCCACAAGAACAGCCTTAGCGAAAGGCTTCTTGAAGGGAAATATGTAACTCTGTGAGATGAATTAACAGAACACAGGGCAGTTTCTCCGAAAGCTTCTTTCCAGTTTTGAACGGAAGATATTCCCTTTTTCACCATAGACATCTATGGGCTTCCAAATATCCCTTTGCCAATTCCACAAGAACAGCCTTAGCGAAAGGCCTCTTGAAGGGAAAGATGTAACTCTGTAAGATGAATTAACAGAACACAGAGCAGTTTCTCAGAAAGCTTCTTCCCAGTTGTGAACGGAAGATATTTCCTTTTTCACCATAGCCCTCTATGGGCTTCCAAATATCCCTTTGCCAATTCCACAAGAACAGCCTTAGCGAAAGGCTTCTTGAAGGGAAAGATGTAACTCTGTGAGATTAATTAACAGAACACAGAGCAGTTTCTCAGAAAGCTTCTTTCCAGTTTTGA
>NW_027328002.1:0-83992 GCF_047675955.1 Chlorocebus sabaeus
CTGGTCAAAACCGGTTTGAGCCGGTGTGGTCTGGTTTGAGCCGGTCTGGTCTGATTTGAGCCGGTTTGGTCTGGTTGAAGCCAGTCAAAACCGATTCGAGCCTCTCTGAGCCGGTCTGGTCCGGTTTGATCCGGTCTAATCGGATCAAAAACCGGTTTGAGCCAGTGACAAACCGGTTTATTACCCGGTCTGGAGTGGTTTGAGCCGGTCAAAAACCGGTTTCAGCCGGTCAAATCCGGATTGAGGCAGTCAAAACCGGTTTGAACCGGTATGGTCTTGTTTGAGCCGGTCAAAACCGGCTCAGGTCGATGAAAATCGGTTTGAGCCGGTCTGGCCTGGTTTGAAACCGGTCAAAACCGGTTTGTGGCCCAGTTTTAGGCCGTCTGGGCCGGTCTGATTCGGTTTGATCTGGTCTCGTCCGGTTCAAACCCGGTTTTAGACAGTCAAAACCGGTTGTCTGGGCCGGTCTGATTCGGTTTGATCTGGTCTCGTCCGGTCAAACCCGTTTTAGACAGTCAAAACCGGTTCAGCCGGCCTGGTTTGGTTTGAGCCGGTCAAAACCGTTTTTTGAGCCGTTCAAAACCGGTTTGTGATGGTCAAAAACGTATTGAACTGGTCTGGTCTGGTTTGAGCTGGTCTAATCAGGTCAAAACCGCTTTAAGCCGGTAAAAAACCGGTTTTACCCGGTCTGGAGTGGTTTGAGCCGGTCAAAACCGGTTTCAGCCGTTCCAAACCGGATTGAGGCACTCAAAACCGGTTTGAACCCGTATGGTCTTGTTTGAGCAAGTCAAAACCGGCTCAGTTCGGTCAGAACCGGTTTGAGAGGGTCTGGTCTGGTTTGAGCCGGTCAAAACCGGTTTTTGGCCCGGTTTCAGACGGTCTGGGCCAGTCTGCTCCGATTTGATCCTGTTTCAGCTTGTCTGGGCCGGTCGAGTCCGGTTTGATCTGGTCAAAACGCTTTCATCCGGTCAAAACCGGTTTGAGCCGGTCAAAAACCGGTTTGAGACGGTCTGGTCTGGTTTGAGCCGGTCTGGTCTGGTTTGAGCTGGTCAAAACCGGTTTGAGCCAGTGAAAACCGGTTTTACCCGGTCTGGAGTGGTTTGAGCCGGTCAAAACCGGTTTCAGCCGGTGAAATCCGGATTGAGGCAGTCAAAACCGGTTTGAACCGGTATGGTCTTGTTTGAGCCGGTCACAACCGGCTCAGGTCGATCAAAATCGGTTTGAGCCGGTCTGGCCTGGTTTGAACTGGTCAATACCGGTTTGTGGCCCAGTTTTAGGCGGTCTGTGACGGTCTGGTCCGGTTGGATCCGATTTTAGCTGGTCTTGACCTCTCTGCTTCGTTTGAATACGGTCTCATCCGGTCAAAACCGATTTCAGCCGGTGTGGTGTGGTTTGAGCCGGTCAAAAACCTGTTCGAGCCGTTCAAACCGGTTTGTGCCGGTCAAAACCGCATTGAACCGGTCTGGTCTGGTTTAAACTGGTCTAATCAGGTCAAACCGGTTAAAGCCGCTGAAAACCGGTTTTACCCTGACTGGAGTGGTTTGAGCCGGTCAAAACCGGTTTCAGCCGGTCAAAACCGGATTGAGGCAGTCAAAATCGGTTTGAACCGGTCTGGTCTGGTTTGCGCCGGTCAAAACCGGCTGAGGTCTGTCAAAACCGTTTTGAGTCGGTCTGGTCTGGTTTGCACCGGTCAAATCCGATTTGTGGCCCAGTTTTAGGTTGTCTGGGCCGTTCTGGTCCGGTTTGATCCGATTATAGCCGGTCAGGGCCGGTCCTGATTCAGTTTGATCTGGTATCATCCGGACAAAACCGGTTTTAGCCGGTCAAATCCGGTTCAGCCGTCTGGTGTGGTTTGAGCAGGTCAAAACCGGTTTGAGTCTGTGAAAACCGGTTTGGACCCGGTCTAATCAGGTCAAACCGGTTTGGGCCGTTGAAAACCGGTTTTATCCGGTCTGGAGTGGTTTGAGCTGGTCAAAACCGGTTTGAGCCGGTCAAAACCGATTGAGCCGGTCAAAACCGGTTTGAACCTGTTTGTTGTGGTTTGAGACGGTCAAAACCGGTTTGAGCCGGTCTGGCACGGTTTTAGCTGGTCTCTGCGCTCTCATCTGGTTTGATCCTGTTTCAGCTGCTCTGGACAGTCTAAACCAGTTTGATCGGTGTGAGCCAGTCTGGTCCAGTTTGATCCGTTGTCATCTCGTCAAAACCGGTTTGAGCCGCTCTGATCCGGATTGAGCCTGTCTGGTCTGGTTTGAGCCGGTCTAAACCGGCTCAGCCGGTCAAAACGGTTTGAGAGGGTCTGTCTGGTTTGAGCCGGTCAAAACCGATTTGTGGCCCGGTTTCAGCCTGTCTGGGCCAGTCTGCTCCGATTTGATCTTGTTTCAGCTGGTCTGGGCCGGTCGAGTCCGGTTTGATCCGGGCAAACCGCTTTCATCCGGTCAAAACCGGTTTGAGCCGGTCAAATCCGGTTTGAGCTGGTCTGGTCTGGTTTGAGCCGGTCTGGTCTGGTTTGAGCTGGTCAAAACCGGTTTGAGCCGGTCTGGTCTGGTTTGAGCCGGTCTGGTCTGATTTGAGCCGGTTTGGTCTGGTTGAAGCCAGTCAAAACCGATTCGAGCCTCTCTGAGCCGGTCTGGTCCGGTTTGATCCGGTCTAATCGGATCAAAACCGGTTTGAGCCAGTGGAAAACCGGTTTTACCCGGTCTGGAGTGGTTTGAGCCAGTCAAACCGTTTTCAGCCGGTCAAATCCGGATTGAGGCAGTCAAAACCGGTTTGAACCGGTATGGTCTTGTTTGAGCCGTTCAAAACCGGCTCAGTTCAATCAAAATCGGTTTGAGCCGGTCTGGCCTGGTTTGAACCGGTGAAAACCGGTTTGTGGCCCAGTTTTAGGCAGTCTGGGCCGGTCTGATTCGGTTTGATCCGGTCTCGTCCGGTCAAACCCGGTTTTAGACGGTCAAAACCGGTTTCAGCCGGCCTGGTTTGGTTTGAGCCGGTCAAAACCGTTTTTGAGCCGTCAAAACCGGTTTGTGATGGTCAAAAACGTATTGAACTGGTCTGGTCTGGTTTGAGCTGGACTAATCAGGTCAAAACCGCTTTAGGCCAGTAAAAACCGGTTTTACCCGGTCTGGAGTGGTTTGAGCCGGTCAAAACCGGTTTCAGCCGGTCCAAACCGGATTGAGGCAGTCAAAACCGGTTTGAACCCGTATGGTCTTGTTGAGCAATCAAAACCGGCTCAGTTCGGTCAAAACCGGTTTGAGAGGG
This sequence comes from Chlorocebus sabaeus, assembly GCF_047675955.1. NCBI lineage: Eukaryota > Metazoa > Chordata > Mammalia > Primates > Cercopithecidae > Chlorocebus > Chlorocebus sabaeus. Next base: position 3,256 of record NW_027328002.1, read on the forward strand.
TCTGGTCTGGTTGAGCCGGTCAAACCGGTTTGTGGCCCGGTTTCAGCGGTCTGGGCCAGTCTGCTCCGATTTGATCCTGTTCAGCTTGTCTGGGCCGGTCGAGTCCGGTTTGATCCGGTCAAAACCGCTTTCATCCGGTCAAAACGGTTTGAGCCGGTCAAAACCGGTTTGAGCCGGTCTGGTCTGGTTTGAGCCGGTCTGGTCTGGTTTGAGCTGGTCAAAACCGGTTTGAGCCAGTGAAAACCGGTTTTACCCGGTCTGGAGTGGTTTGAGCCGGTCAAAACCGGTTTCAGCCGGTCAAATCCGGATTGAGGCAGTCAAAACCGGTTTTGAACCGGTATGGTCTTGTTTGAGCCGGTCACAACCGGCTCAGGTCGATCAAAATCGGTTTGAGCCGGTCTGGCCTGGTTTGAACCGGTCAAAACCGGTTTGTGGCCCTGTTTTAGGCGGTCTGTGACGGTCTGGTCCGTTTGGATCCGATTTTAGCTGGTCTTGACCTCTCTGCTTCGTTTGAATACGGTCTCATCCGGTCAAAACCGATTTCAGCCGGTGTGGTGTGGTTTGAGCCTGTCAAAACCTGTTCGAGCCATTCAAAACCGGTTTGTGCGGTCAAACCGCATTGAACCGGTCTGATCTGGTTAAACTGGTCTAATCAGGTCAAAACCGGTTTAAGCGCTGAAAACCGGTTTTACCCCGTCTGGAGTGGTTTGAGCCGGTCAAAAACCGGTTTCAGCCGGGCAAAACCGGATTGAGGCAGTCAAAATCGGTTTGAACCGCTCTGTCTGGGTTGCGCCGGTCAAAACCGGCTGAGGTCGGTCAAAACCGGTTTGAGCCGGTCTGGTCTGGTTTGCACCGGTCAAAACCGATTTGTGGCCCAGTTTTAGGTGGTCTGGGCCGTTCTGGTCCAGTTTGATCCGATTATAGCAGGTCAGGGCCGGTCTGATTCAGTTTGATCTGGTTTCATCCGGACAAAACCGGTTTTTAGCCGGTCAAATCCGGTTTTCAGCCGTTCTGGTGTGGTTTGAGCAGGTCAAAACCGGTTTGAGTCTGTCAAAACCGGTTTGACCCGGTCTAATCAGGTCAAAACCGGTTTGGGCCGTTGAAAACCAGTTTTATCCGGTCTGGAGTGGTTTGAGGCTGGTCAAAACCGTATTGAGACGGTCAAAACCGGATTGAGCCAGTCAAAACCGGTTTGAACCTGTTTGTTGTGGTTTGAGACGGTCAAAACCGGTTTGAGCCGGTCTGGCACGGTTTGAGCTGGTCTGTGCCGCTCTCGTCTGGTTTGATCCGGTTTCAGCTGGTCTGGGACTGTCTGAACCAGTTTGATCCGGTGTGAGCCAGTCTGGTCCGGTTTGATCCGTTGTCATCCGGTCTAAACCGGTTTGAGCCGCTCTGATCCGGATTGAGCCTGTCTGGTCTGGTTTGAGCCGGTCTAACCGGCTCAGGCCGGTCAAAACCGGTTTGAGAGGGTCTGGTCTGGTTGAGCCGGTCAAAACCGGTTTGTGGCCCGGTTCAGCCTGTCTGGGCCAGGCTGCTCCGATTTTGATCCTGTTTCAGCTGGTCTGGGCCGGTCGAGTCCGGTTTGATCCGGGCAAAACCGCTTTCATCCGGTCAAAACCGGTTTGAGCCGGTCAAAACCGGTTTGAGCTGGTCTGGTCTGGTTTGAGCCGGTCTGGTCTGGTTTGAGCTGGTCAAAACCGGTTTGAGCCGGTCCTGTCTGGTTTGAGCCGGTCTGGTCTGATTTGAGCCGGTTTGGTCTGGTGAAGCCAGTCAAAACCGATTCGAGCCTCTCTGAGCGGTCTGGTCCGGTTTGATCGGTCTAATCGGATCAAAACCGATTTGAGCCAGTGAAAACCGGTTTTACCCGGTCTGGAGTGGTTTGAGCCTGTCAAAACCGGTTTCACCCGGTCAAATCCGGATTGAGGCAGTCAAAAACCGGTTTGAACCGGTATGGTCTTGTTTGAGCCGGTCAAAACCGGCTCAGGTCGATCAAAATCGGTTTGAGCCGGTCTTGGCCTGGTTTGAACCGGTGAAAACCGGTTTGTGGCCCAGTTTTAGGCCGTCTGGGGCCGGTCTGATTCGGTTTGATCCGGTCTCCTCCGGTCAAACCCGGTTTTAGACGGTCAAAACCGGTTTCAGCCGGCCTGGTTTGGTTTGAGCCGGGCAAAACCGTTTTTGAGCCGTTCAAAACCGGTTTGTGATGGTCAAAACGTATTGAACTGGGTATGGTCTGGTTTGAGCTGGTCTAATCAGGTCAAAACCGCTTTAAGCGGTTAAAAACCGGTTTTACCCGGTCTGGAGTGGTTTGAGCCGGTCAAAACCGGTTTCAGCCGGTCCAAACCGGATTGAGGCAGTCAAAACCTGTTTGAACCCGTATGGTCTTGTTTGAGCAAGTCAAAACGGCTCAGTTCGGTCAAAACCGGTTTGAGAGGGTCTGGTTTGGTTTGAGCGGTCAAAACCGGTTTTGTGGCCCGGTTTCAGCCGGTCTGGGCCAGTCTGCTCGATTTGATCCTGTTTCAGCTTGTCTGGGCCGGTCGAGTCCGGTTTGATCCGGTCAAAACCGCTTTCATCCGGTCAAAACAGGTTTGAGCCGGTCAAAACCGGTTTGAGCCGGTCTGGTCTGGTTTGAGCTGGTCAAAACCGGTTTGAGCCAGTGAATAACCGGTTTTACCCGGTCTGGAGTGGTTTTGAGCCGGTCAAAACCGGTTTCAGCCGGTCAAATCCGATTGAGGCAGTCAAAACCGGTTTGAACCGGTATGGTCTTGTTTGAGCCGGTCCAAAACCGGCTCAGGTCGATCAAAATCGGTTTGAGCCGGTCTGGCCTGGTTTGAACCGGTCAAAACCGGTTTGTGGCCCAGTTTTAGGCGGGTCTGTGACGGTCTGGTCCGGTTGGATCCGATATTAGCTGGTCTTGACCACTCTGCTTCGTTTGAATAGGTCTCATCCGGTCAAAACCGATTTCAGCCGGTCTGGTGTGGTTTGAGCATGTCAAAACGGTTTGACCCGGTCAAAACCGATTTGAGCCGGTCTGGTCTCGTTTGCGCCTGTCAAAACCGGCTCAGGTCGGGTCAAAACCGGTTTGAGCCGGACTGGTCTGGTTTGCACCGGGTCAAAACCGATTTTTGGCCAGTTTTAGGTGGTCTGGGCCGTTCTGGTCGGTTTGATCCGATTATAGCCGGTCAGGGCCGTTCTGATTCAGTTTGATCTGGTTTCATCTGGACAAACCGGTTTTAGCCGGTCAAATCCGGTTTCAGCCCGTTCTGGTGTGGTTTGAGCAGGTCAAACCGGTTTTGAGTCTGTCAAACCGGTTGACCCGGTCTAATCAGGTCAAAACCGGTTTGGGCCTGTTGAAGAAACCGGTTTTATCCGGTCTGGAGTGGTTTGAGCTGGTCAAAACCGGTTTGAGCCGATATTAGCTGGTCTTAGACCACTCTGCTTCGTTTGAATATGGTCCTCATCCGGTCAAAACCGATTTCAGCCGGTCTGGTGTGGTTTGAGCAGCTCAAAACGGTTTGACGCGGTCAAAACCGATTTGAGACGGTCTGGTCTGGTTTGAGCTGGTCTGCTCTGGTTTGAGGCCGGTCAAAACCGGTTCGAGCCAATCAAAACCCGTTTGAGCCGCTTGTCTGGTTGAAGCCAGTCAAAACCGATTCGAGACTGTCTGAGCTGGTCTGTTCCGGTTTGATCTGGTCTAATCAGGTCAAAACCGGTTTTGGGCCGATGAAAACTGGTTTTAGCCGGTCTGGAGACGTTTCAGCTGGTCAAAACCGGTTTGAGCCGGTCAAAACCGGATTGAGCCAGTCTAAACCAGTTTGAACCTGTCTGGTCTGGTTTGAGCTGCTCAAAGCCGATTTGAGCCGGTCTGGCCCGGTTTTAGGCAGTCTGTGCCACTCTCGTCTGGTTTGATCCGGTTTCAACCGGTCTGGGCCTGTCTGGCCAGTTCGATCCGGTGTGAGCCAGTCTGGTCCGGTTTGATCCATTGTCATACGGTCAAAATCGGTTTGAACCGCTCTGGTCTGGATTGAGCCGGTCTGATCTGGTTTGAGCCGGTCTATCCAGCTCAGGTTGGTCAAAACCGGTTTGAGCCGGTCTGGTCTGGTTTGAGCCAGTCAAACCGGTTTGTGTCCCGGTTTCAGACGGTCTGGGCCGGTCTGCTCCGGTTTGATCTGGTTTCAGCTGGTCTGGGTCGGTTCGAGGTCCGGTTTGCTCCGGTAAAAAAAGCTTTGAGCCGCTCAAAACCGGTTTGAAACGGTATGATCTGGTTTTGAGCCGGTCTGCTCTGGTTTGAGCCGGTCAAAACCGGTTCGAGCCGGTCAAAACCGCTTTGAGCTGGCCTGGTCTGGTTTGCACCGGTCAAAACCAGTTAGTGGCCAAGTTTTAGGCGATCTGGGCCGGTATGGTCCGGTTTTGATCCGATTTTAGCCGGTCTTGGCCCGTCTGATTCGGTTTGATCGGCCTCATGCCGGTCAAAACCGGTTTTAGCCGGTCAAAACCGGTTTCATCCTGTCTGCTGTGGTTTGAGAAGTTCAAAACCGGTTTGACCCTGTTCCGCTCAAAACTGGAAAGAAGCTTTCTGAGAAACTGCTCTGTGTTCTGTTAATTCATCTCACAGAGTTACATCTTTCCCTTCAAGAAGCCTTTGGCTAAGGCTGTTCTTGTGGAATTGGCAAAGGGATATTTGGAAGCCCATAGAGGGCTATGGTGAAAAAGGAAATATCTTCCGTTCAAAACTGGAAAGAAGCTTTCTGAGAAACTGCTCTGTGTTCTGTTAATTCATCTCACACAGTTACGTCTTCCCCTTCAAGAAGCCTTTCGCTAAGGCTGTTCTTGGGGAATTGGCAAAGGTATATTAGGAAGCCCATAGAGGGCTATGGTGAAAAAGGAAATATCTTCCGTTCAAAACTGGAAAGAAGCTTTCTGAGAAACTGCTCCGTGTTCTGTTAGTTCATCTCACAGAGTTACATCTTTCCCTTCAAGAAGTCTTTCGCTAAGGCTGTTCTTGGGGAATTGGCAAAGGGATATTTGGAAGCCCATAGGGTGCTACGGTGAAAAAGGAAATATCTTCCGTTAAAAACTGGAAAGAAGCTTTCTGAGAAACTGCTCTGTGTTCTGTTAATTCATCTCACAGAGTTACGTCTTTCCATTCAAGAAGCCTTTCGCTAAGGCTGTTCTTGGCGAATTGGCAAAGGGATATTTGGAAGCCCATAGAGGGCTATGGTGAAAAAGGAAATATCTTCCGTTGAAAACTGGAAAGAAGCTTTCTGAGAAACTGCTCTGTGTTCTGTTAATTCATCTCACAGAGTTACATCTTTCCCTTCAAGAAGCCTTTCGCTAAGGCTGTTCTTGTGGAATTGGCAAAGGGTATTTGGAAGCCCATAGAGGGCTATGGTGAAAATGGAAATATCTTCCGTTCAAAACTGTAAAGAAGCTTTCTGAGAAACTGCTCTGTGTTCTGTTAATTCATCTCACAGAGTTACATCTTTACCTTCAAGAAGCCTTTCGCTAAGGCTGTTCTTGTGGAATTGGCAAAGGGATATTTGGAAGCCCATAGAGGGCTATGGTGAAAAAGGAAATATCTTCCGTTCAAAACTGGAAAGAAGCTTTCTGAGAAACTGCTCTGTGTTCTGTTAATTCATCTCACAGAGTTACGTCTTTCCCTTCAAGAAGCCTTTCGCTAAGGCTGTTCTTGTGGAATTGGCAAAGGGATATTTGGAAGCCCATAGAGGGCTATGGTGAAAAAGGAAATATCTTCCCTTCAAAACTGGAAAGAAGCTTTGTGAGAAACTGCTCTGTGTTCTGTTAATTCATCTCACAGAGTTACATCTTTCCCTTCAAGAAGCCTTTCGCTAAGGCTGTTCTTGTGGAATTGGCAAAGGGATATTTGGAAGCCCATAGAGGGCTATGGTGAAAAAGGAAATATCTTCCGTTCAAAACTGGAAAGAAGCTTTGTGAGAAACTGCTCTGTGTTCTGTTAATTCATCTCACAGAGTTACATCTTTCCCTTCAAGAAGCCTTTCGCTAAGGCTGTTCTTGTGGAATTGGCAAAGGGATATTTGGAAGCCCATAGAGGGCTATGGTGAAAAAGGAAATATCTTCCGTTCAAAACTGGAAAGAAGCTTTCTGAGAAACTGCTCTGTGTTCTGTTAATTCATCTCACAGAGTTACATCTTTCCCTTCAAGAAGCCTTTCGCTAAGGCTGTTCTTGTGGAATTGGCAAAGGGATATTTGGAAGCCCATAGAGGGCTATGGTGAAAAAGGAAATATCTTCCGTTCAAAACTGGAAAGAAGCTTTGTGAGAAACTGCTCTGTGTTCTGTTAATTCATCTCACAGAGTTACATCTTTCCCTTCAAGAAGCCTTTCGCTAAGGCTGTTCTTGTGGAATTGGCAATGGGATATTTGGAAGCCCATAGAGGGCTATGGTGAAAAAGGAAATATCTTCCGTTCAAAGCTGGAAAGAAGCTTTCTGAGAAACTGCTCTGTGTTCTGTTAATTCATCTCACAGAGTTACATCTTTCCCTTCAAGAAGCCTTTCGCTAAGGCTGTTCTTGTGGAATTGGCAAAGGGATATTTGGAAGCCCATAGAGGGCTATGGTGAAAAAGGAAATATCTTCCGTTCAAAACTGGAAAGAAGATTTCTGAGAAACTTCTCTGTGTTCTGTTAATTCATCTCACAGAGTTACGTCTTTCCCTTCAAGAAGCCTTTCGCTAAGGCTGTTCTTGTGGAATTGGCAAAGGGATATTTGGAAGCCCATAGAGGGCTATGGTGAAAAAGGAAATATCTTCCGTTCAAAACTGGAAAGAAGCTTTCTGAGAAACTGCTCTGTGTTCTGTTAATTCATCTCACAGAGTTACATCTTTCCCTTCAAGAAGCCTTTCGCTAAGGCTGTTCTTGGGGAATTGGCAAAGGGATATTTGGAAGCCCATAGAGGACTATGGTGAAAAAGGAAATATCTTCCGTTCAAAACTGGAAAGAAGCTTTCTGAGAAACTGCTCTGTGTTCTGTTAATTCATCTCACAGAGTTACATCTTTCCCTTCAAGAAGCCTTTGGCTAAGGCTGTTCTTGTGGAATTGGCAAAGGGATATTTGGAAGCCCATAGAGGGCTATGGTGAAAAAGGAAATATCTTCCGTTCAAAACTGGAAAGAAGCTTTCTGAGAAACTGCTCTGTGTTCTGTTAATTCATCTCACAGAGTTACATCTTTCCCTTCAAGAAGCCTTTCGCTAAGGCTGTTCTTGTGGAATTGGCAAAGGGATATTTGGAAGCCCATAGAGGGCTATGGTGAAAAAGGAAATATCTTCCGTTCAAAACTGGAAAGAAGCTTTCTGAGAAACTGCTCTGTGTTCTATTAATTCATCTCACAGAGTTACATCTTTCCCTTCAAGAAGCCTTTGGCTAAGGCTGTTCTTGTGGAATTGGCAAAGGGATATTTGGAAGCCCATAGAGGGCTATGGTGAAAAAGGAAATATCTTCCGTTCAAAACTGGAAAGAAGCTTTCTGAGAAACTGCTCTGTGTTCTGTTAATTCATCTCACAGAGTTACATCTTTCCCTTCAAGAAGCCTTTCGCTAAGGCTGTTCTTGTGGAATTGGCAAAGGGATATTTGGAAGCCCATAGAGGGCTATGGTGAAAAAGGAAATATCTTCCGTTCAAAACTGGAAAGAAGCTTTCTGAGAAACTGCTCTGTGTTCTGTTAATTCATCTCACAGGGTTACATCTTTCCCTTCAAGAAGTCTTTCGCTAAGGCTGTTCTTGGGGAATTGGCAAAGGGATATTTGGAAGCCCATAGGGGTATATGGTGAAAAAGGAAATATCTTCCTTTCAAAACTGGAAAGAAGCTTTCTGAGAAACTGCTCTGTGTTCTGTTAATTCATCTCACAGTGTTACGTCTTTCCCTTCAAGAAGCCTTTCGCTAAGGCTGTTCTTGGGGAATTGGCAAAGGGATATTTGGAAGCCCATAGAGAACTATGGTGAAAAAGGAAATATCTTCCGTTCAAAACTGGAAAGAAGCTTTATGAGAAACTGCTCTGTGTTCTGTTAATTCATCTCACAGAGTTACATCTTTCCCTTCAAGAAGCCTTTGGCTAAGGCTGTTCTTGTGTAATTGGCAAAGGGATATTTGGAAGCCCATATAGGGCTATGGTGAAAAAGGAAATATCTTCCGTTCAAAACTGGAAAGAAGCTTTCTGATAAACTGCTCTGTGTTCTGTTAATTCATCTCACAGAGTTACGTCTTCCCCTTCAAGAAGCCTTTCGCTAAGGCTGTTCCTGGGGAATTGGCAAAGGTATATTAGGAAGCCCATAGAGGGCTATGGTGAAAAAGGAAATATCTTCCGTTCAAAACTGGAAAAAGCTTTCTGAGAAACTGCTCTGTGTTCTGTTAGTTCATCTCACAGAGTTACATCTTTCCCTTCAAGAAGTCTTTCGCTAAGGCTGTTCTTGGGGAATTGGCAAAGGGATATTTGGAAGCCCATAGGGTGCTACGGTGAAAAAGGAAATATCTTCCGTTCAAAACTGGAAAGAAGCTTTCTGAGAAACTGCTCTGTGTTCTGTTAATTCATCTCACAGAGTTACGTCTTTCCCTTCAAGAAGCCTTTCGTTAAGGCTGTTCTTGGCGAATTGGCAAAGGGATATTTGGAAGGCCATAGAGGGCTATGGTGAAAAAGGAAATATCTTCCGTTGAAAACTGGAAAGAAGCTTTCTGAGAAACTGCTCTGTGTTCTGTTAATTCATCTCACAGAGTTACATCTTTCCCTTCACGAAGCCTTTCGCTAAGGCTGTTCTTGTGGAATTGGCAAAGGGTATTTGGAAGCCCATAGAGGGCTATGGTGAAAAAGGAAATATCTTCCGTTCAAAACTGGAAAGAAGCTTTCTGAGAAACTGCTCTGTGTTCTGTTAATTCATCTCACAGAGTTACATCTTTCCCTTCAAGATGCCTTTCGCTAAGGCTGTTCTTGTGGAATTGGCAAAGGGATATTTGGAAGCCCATAGAGGGCTATGGTGAAAAAGGAATTATCTTCCGTTCAAAACTGGAAAGAAGCATTCTGAGAAACTGCTCTGTGTTCTGTTAATTCATCTCACAGAGTTACATCATTCCCTCAAGATGCCTTTCGCTAAGGCTGTTCTTGTGGAATTGGCAAAGGGATATTTGGAAGCCCATAGAGGGCTATGGTGAAAAAGGAAATATCTTCCGTTGAAAACTGGAAAGAAGCTTTGTGAGAAACTGCTCTGTGTTCTGTTAATTCATCTCACAGAGTTACATCTTTCCCTTCAAGAAGCCTTTCGCTAAGGCTGTTCTTGTGGAATTGGCAAAGGGATATTTGGAAGCCCATAGAGGGCTATGGTGAAAAAGGAAATATCTTCCGTTCAAAACTGGAAAGAAGCTTTCTGAGAAACTGCTCTGTGTTCTGTTAATTCATCTCACAGAGTTACATCTTTCCCTTCAAGAAGCCTTTCGCTAAGGCTGTTCTTGGGGAATTGGCAAAGGGATATTTGGAAGCCCATAGAGGACTATGGTGAAAAAGGAAATATCTTCCGTTCAAAACTGGAAAGAAGCTTTCTGAGAAACTGCTCTGTGTTCTGTTAATTCATCTCACAGAGTTACATCTTTCCCTTCAAGAAGCCTTTGGCTAAGGCTGTTCTTGTGGAATTGGCAAAGGGATATTTCGAAGCCCATAGAGGGCTATGGTGAAAAAGGAAATATCTTCCGTTCAAAACTGGAAAGAAGCTTTCTGAGAAACTGCTCTGTGTTCTGTTAATTCATCTCACAGAGTTACATCTTTCCCTTCAAGAAGCCTTTGGCTAAGGCTGTTCTTGTGGAATTGGCAAAGGGATATTTGGAAGCCCATAGAGGGCTATGGTGAAAAAGGAAATATCTTCCGTTCAAAACTGGAAAGAAGCTTTCTGAGAAACTGCTCTGTGTTCTGTTAATTCATCTCACAGAGTTACATCTTTCCCTTCAAGAAGCCTTTCGCTAAGGCTGTTCTTGTGGAATTGGCAAAGGGATATTTGGAAGCCCATAGAGGGCTATGGTGAAAAAGGAAATATCATCCGTTCAAAACTGGAAAGAAGCTTTCTGAGAAACTGCTCTGTGTTCTGTTAATTCATCTCACAGGGTTGCATCTTTCCCTTCAAGAAGTCTTTCGCTAAGGCTGTTCTTGGGGAATTGGCAAAGGGATATTTGGAAGCCCATAGGGGTATATGGTGAAAAAGGAAATATCTTCCTTTCAAAACTGGAAAAAGCTTTCTGAGAAACTGCTCTGTGTTCTGTTAATTCATCTCACAGAGTTACGTCTTTCCCTTCAAGAAGCCTTTCGCTAAGGCTGTTCTTGGGGAATTGGCAAAGGGATATTTGGAAGCCCATAGAGCACTATGGTGAAAAAGGAAATATCTTCCGTTCAAAACTGGAAAGAAGCTTTATGAGAAACTGCTCTGTGTTCTGTTAATTCATCTCACAGAGTTACGTCTTTCCCTTCAAGAAGCCTTTGGCTAAGGCTGTTCTTGTGGAATTGGCAAAGGGATATTTGGAAGCCCATAGAGGGCTATGGTGAAAAAGGAAATATCTTCCGTTCAAAACTGGAAAGAAGCTTTCTGAGAAACTGCTCTGTGTTCTGTTAATTCATCTCACAGAGTTACATCTTTCCCTTCAAGAAGCCTTTCGCTAAGGCTGTTCTTGGGGAATTGGCAAAGGGATATTTGGAAGCCCATAGAGGACTATGGTGAAAAAGGAAATATCTTCCGTTCAAAACTGGAAAGAAGCTTTCTGAGAAACTGCTCTGTGTTCTGTTAATTCATCTCACAGAGTTACATCTTTCCCTTCAAGAAGCCTTTGGCTAAGGCTGTTCTTGTGGAATTGGCAAAGGGATATTTGGAAGCCCATAGAGGGCTATGGTGAAAAAGGAAATATCTTCCGTTCAAAAGTGTAAAGAAGCTTTCTGAGAAACTGCTCTGTGTTCTGTTAATTCATCTCACAGAGTTACATCTTTCCCTTCAAGAAGCCTTTGGCTAAGGCTGTTCTTGTGGAATTGGCAAAGGGATATTTGGAAGCCCATAGAGGGCTATGGTGAAAAAGGAAATATCTTCCGTTCAAAACTGGAAAGAAGCTTTCTGAGAAACTGCTCTGTGTTCTGTTAATTCATCTCACAGAGTTACATCTTTCCCTTCAAGAAGCCTTTGGCTAAGGCTGTTCTTGTGGAATTGGCAAAGGGATATTTGGAAGCCCATAGAGGGCTATGGTGAAAAAGGAAATATCTTCCGTTCAAAACTGGAAAGAAGCTTTCTGAGAAACTGCTCTGTGTTCTGTTAATTCATCTCACAGAGTTACATCTTTCCCTTCAAGAAGCCTTTCGCTAAGGCTGTTCTTGTGGAATTGGCAAAGGGATATTTGGAAGCCCATAGAGGGCTATGGTGAAAAAGGAAATATCATCCGTTCAAAACTGGAAAGAAGCTTTCTGAGAAACTGCTCTGTGTTCTGTTAATTCATCTCACAGGGTTGCATCTTTCCCTTCAAGAAGTCTTTCGCTAAGGCTGTTCTTGGGGTATTGGCAAAGGGATATTTGGAAGCCCATAGGGGGATATGGTGAAAAAGGAAATATCTTCCTTTCAAAACTGGAAAAAGCTTTCTGAGAAACTGCTCTGTGTTCTGTTAATTCATCTCACAGAGTTACGTCTTTCCCTTCAAGAAGCCTTTCGCTAAGGCTGTTCTTGGGGAATTGGCAAAGGGATATTTGGAAGCCCATAGAGGACTATGGTGAAAAAGGAAATATCTTCCGTTCAAAACTGGAAAGAAGCTTTATGAGAAACTGCTCTGTGTTCTGTTAATTCATCTCACAGAGTTACATCTTTCCCTTCAAGAAGCCTTTGGCTAAGGCTGTTCTTGTGGAATTGGCAAAGGGATATTTGGAAGCCCATAGAGGGCTATGGTGAAAAAGGAAATATCTTCCGTTCAAAACTGGAAAGAAGCTTTCTGAGAAACTGCTCTGTGTTCTGTTAATTCATCTCACACAGTTACGTCTTCCCCTTCAAGAAGCCTTTCGCTAAGGCTGTTCTTGGGGGATTGGCAAAGGTATATTAGGAAGCCCATAGAGGGCTATGGTGAAAAAGGAAATATCTTCCGTTCAAAACTGGAAAGAAGCTTTCTGAGAAACTGCTCTGTGTTCTGTTAGTTCATCTCACAGAGTTACATCTTTCCCTTCAAGAAGTCTTTCGCTAAGGCTGTTCTTGGGGAATTGGCAAAGGGATATTTGGAAGCCCATAGAGTGCTACGGTGAAAAAGGAAATATCTTCCGTTCAAAACTGGAAAGAAGCTTTCTGAGAACCTGCTCTGTGTTCTGTTAATTCATCTCACAGAGTTACGTCTTTCCCTTCAAGAAGCCTTTCGTTAAGGCTGTTCTTGGCGAATTGGCAAAGGGATATTTGGAAGCCCATAGAGGGCTATGGTGAAAAAGGAAATATCTTCCGTTGAAAACTGGAAAGAAGCTTTCTGAGAAACTGCTCTGTGTTCTGTTAATTCATCTCACAGAGTTACATCTTTCCCTTCACGAAGCCTTTCGCTAAGGCTGTTCTTGTGGAATTGGCAAAGGGTATTTGGAAGCCCATAGAGGGCTTTGGTGAAAAAGGAAATATCTTCCGTTCAAAACTGGAAAGAAGCTTTCGAGAAACTGCTCTGTGTTCTGTTAATACATCTCACAGAGTTACATCTTTCCCTTCAAGATGCCTTTCGCTAAGGCTGTTCTTGTGGAATTGGCAAAGGGATATTTGGAAGCCCATAGAGGGCTATGGTGAAAAAGGAAATATCTTCCGTTGAAAACTGGAAAGAAGCTTTCTGAGAAACTGCTCTGTGTTCTGTTAATTTATCTCACAGAGTTACATCTTTCCCTTCAAGAAGCCTTTCGCTAAGGCTGTTCTTGTGGAATTGGCAAAGGGATATTTGGAAGCCCATAGAGGGCTATGGTGAAAAAGGAAATATCTTCCGTTCAAAACTGGAAAGAAGCTTTGTGAGAAACTGCTCTGTGTTCTGTTAATTCATCTCACAGAGTTATATCTTTCCTTTCAAGAAGCCTTTCGCTAAGGCTGTTCTTGTGGAATTGGCAAAGGGATATTTGGAAGCCCATAGAGGGCTATGGTGAAAAAGGAAATATCTTCCGTTCAAAACTGGAAAGAAGCTTTCTGAGAAACTGCTCTGTGTTCTCTTAATTCATCTAACAGAGTTACGTCTTTCCCTTCAAGAAGCCTTTGGCTAAGGCTGTTCTTGTGGAATTGGCAAAGGGATATTTGGAAGCCCATAGAGGGCTATGGTGAAAAAGGAAATATCTTCCGTTCAAAACTGGAAAGAAGCATTCTGAGAAACTGCTCTGTGTTCTGTTAATTCATCTCACAGAGTTACATCATTCGCTCAAGATGCCTTTCGCTAAGGCTGTTCTTGTGGAATTGGCAAAGGGATATTTTTAAGCCCATAGAGGGCTATGGTGAAAAAGGAAATATCTTCCGTTGAAAACTGGAAAGAAGCTTTCTGAGAAACTGCTCTGTGTTCTGTTAATTTATCTCACAGAGTTACATCTTTCCCTTCAAGAAGCCTTTCGCTAAGGCTGTTCTTGTGGAATTGGCAATGGGATATTTGGAAGCCCATAGAGGGCTACGGTGAAAAAGGAATTATCTTCCGTTCAAAACTGGAGAGAAGCTTTGTGAGAAACTGCTCTGTGTTCTGTTAATTCATCTCACAGAGTTACATCTTTCCCTTCAAGAAGCCTTTCGCTAAGGCTGTTCTTGTGGAATTGGCAAAGGGATATTTGGAAGCCCATAGAGGGCTATGGTGAAAAAGGAAATATCTTCCGTTCAAAACTGGAAAGAAGCTTTCTGAGAAACTGCTCTGTGTTCTGTTAATTCATCTCACAGAGTTACGTCTTTCCCTTCAAGAAGCCTTTCGCTAAGTCTGTTCTTGTGGAATTGGCAAAGGGATATTTGGAAGCCCATAGAGGGCTATGGTGAAAAAGAAATATCTTCCGTTCAAAACTGGAAAGAAGCTTTCTGAGAAACTGCTCTGTGTTCTGTTAATTCATCTCACAGAGTTACATCTTTCCCTTCAAGAAGCCTTTCGCTAAGGATGTTCTTGTGGAATTGGCAAAGGGATATTTGGAAGCCCATAGAGGACTATGGTGAAAAAGGAAATATCTTCCGTTCAAAACTGGAAAGAAGCTTTCTGAGAAACTGCTCTGTGTTCTGTTAATTCATCTCACAGAGTTACATCTTTCCCTTCAAGAAGCCTTTCGCTAAGGCTGTTCTTGTGGAATTGGCAAAGGGATATTTGGAAGCCCATAGAGGGCTATGGTGAAAAAGGAAATATCTTCCGTTCAAAACTGGAAAGAAGCTTTCTGAGAAACTGCTCTGTGTTCTGTTAATTCATCTCACAGAGTTACATCTTTCCCTTCAAGAAGCCTTTCGCTAAGGCTGTTCTTGAGGAATTGGCAATGGGATATTTGGAAGCACATAGAGGGCTATGGTGAAAAAGGAAATATCTTCCGTTCAAAACTGGAAAGAAGCTTTCTGAGAAACTGCCCTGTGTTCTGTTAATTCATCTCACAGAGTTACATCTTTCCCTTCAAGAAGCCTTTCGCTAAGGCTGTTCTTGTGGAATTGGCAAAGGGATATTTGGAAGCCCATAGAGGGCTATGGTGAAAAAGGAAATATCTTCCGTTCAAAACTGGAAAGAAGATTTCTGAGAAACTGCTCTGTGTTCTGTTAATTCATCTCATATAGTTACGTCTTTCCCTTCATGAAGCCTTTCGCTAAGGCTGTTCTTGTGGAATTGGCAAAGGGATATTTGGAAGCCCATAGAGGGCTATGGTGAAAAAGGAAATATCTTCCGTTCAAAACTGGAAAGAAGCTTTCTGAGAAACTGCTCTGTGTTCTGTTAATTCATCTCACAGAGTTACGTCTTTCCCTTCAAGAAGCCTTTCGCTAAGGCTGTTCTTGGGGAATTGGCAAAGGGATATTTGGAAGCCCATAGAGGACTATGGTGAAAAAGGAAATATCTTCCGTTCAAAACTGGAAAGAAGCTTTCTGAGAAACTGCTCTGTGTTCTGTTAATTCATCTCACAGAGTTACATCTTTCCCTTCAAGAAGCCTTTGGCTAAGGCTGTTCTTGTGGAATTGGCAAAGGGATATTTGGAAGCCCATAGAGGGCTATGGTGGAAAAGGAAATATCTTCCGTTCAAAACTGGAAAGAAGCTTTCTGAGAAATTGCTCTGTGTTCTGTTAATTCATCTCACAGAGTTACATCTTTCCCTTCAAGAAGCCTTTCGCTAAGGCTGTTCTTGTGGAATTGGCAAAGGGATATTTGGAAGCCCATAGAGGGCTATGGTGAAAAAGAAATATCTTCCGTTCAAAACTGGAAAGAAGCTTTCTGAGAAACTGCTCTGTGTTCTGTTAATTCATCTCACAGAGTTACATCTTTCCCTTCAAGAAGCCTTTGGCTAAGGCTGTTCTTGTGGAATTGGCAAAGGGATATTTGGAAGCCCATAGAGGGCTATGGTGAAAAAGGAAATATCTTCCGTTCAAAACTGGAAAGAAGCTTTCTGAGAAACTGCTCTGTGTTCTGTTAATTCATCTCACAGAGTTACATCTTTCCCTTCAAGAAGCCTTTCGCTAAGGCTGTTCTTGTGGAATTGGCAAAGGGATATTTGGAAGCCCATAGAGGGCTATGGTGAAAAAGGAAGTATCTTCCGTTCAAAACTGGAAAGAAGCTTTCTGAGAAACTGCTCTGTGTTCTGTTAATTCATCTCACAGGGTTATATCTTTCCCTTCAAGAAGTCTTTCGCTAAGGCTGTTCTTGTGGAATTGGCAAAGGGATATTTGGAAGCCCATAGGGGGATATGGTGAAAAAGGAAGTATCTTCCTTTCAAAACTGGAAAGAAGCTTTCTGAGAAACTGCTCTGTGTTCTGTTAATTCATCTCACAGAGTTACGTCTTTCCCTTCAAGAAGCCTTTCGCTAAGGCTGTTCTTGGGGAATTGGCAATGGGATATTTGGAAGCCCATAGAGGTCTATGGTGAAAAAGGAAATATCTTCCGTTCAAAACTGGAAAGAAGCTTTATGAGAAACTGCTCTGTGTTCTGTTAATTCATCTCACAGAGTTACATCTTTCCCTTCAAGAAGCCTTTGGCTAAGGCTGTTCTTGTGGAATTGGCAAAGGGATATTTGGAAGCCCATAGAGGGCTATGGTGAAAAAGGAAATATCTTCCGTTCAAAACTGGAAAGAAGCTTTCTGAGAAACTGCTCTGTGTTCTGTTAATTCATCTCACACAGTTACGTCTTCCCCTTCAAGAAGCCTTTCGCTAAGGCTGTTCTTGGGGAATTGGCAAAGGTATATTAGGAAGCCCTTAGAGGGCTATGGTGAAAAAGGAAATATCTTCCGTTCAAAACTGGAAAGAAGCTTTCTGAGAAACTGCTGTGTGTTCTGTTAGTTCATCTCACAGAGTTACATCTTTCCCTTCAAGAAGTCTTTCGCTAAGGCTGTTCTTGGGGAATTGGCAAAGGGATATTTGGAAGCCCATAGGGTGCTACGGTGAAAAAGGAAATATCTTCCGTTCAAAACTGGAAAGAAGCTTTCTGAGAAACTGCTCTGTGTTCTGTTAATTCATCTCACAGAGTTACGTCTTTCCCTTCAAGAAGCCTTTCGCTAAGGCTGTTCTTGTGGAATTGGCAAAGGGTATTTTGAAGCCCATAGAGGGCTATGGTGAAAAAGGAAATATCTTCCGTTCAAAACTGGAAAGAAGCTTTCTGAGAAACTGCTCTGCGTTCTGTTAATTCATCTCACAGAGTTACATCATTCCCTCAAGATGCCTTTCGCTACGGCTGTTCTTGTGGAATTGGCAAAGGGATATTTCGAAGCCCATAGAGGGCTATGGTGAAAAAGGAAATATCTTCCGTTCAAAACTGGAAAGAAGCTTTCTGAGAAACTGCTCTGTGTTCTGTTACTTCATCTCACAGAGTTACATCTTTCCCTTCAAGAAGCCTTTAGCTAAGGCTGTTCTTGTGGAATTGGCAAAGGGATATTTGGAAGCCCATAGAGGGCTATGGTGAAAATGGAAATATCTTCCGTACAAAACTGTAAAGAAGCTTTGTGAGAAACTGCTCTGTGTTCTGTTAATTCATCTCACAGAGTTACATCTTTCCCTTCAAGAAGCCTTTCGCTAAGGCTGTTCTTGTGGAATTGGCAAAGGGATATTTGGAAGCCCATAGAGGGCTATGGTGAAAAAGGAAATATCTTCCGTTCAAAACTGGAAAGAAGCTTTCTGAGAAACTGCTCTGTGTTCTGTTAATTCATCTCACAGAGTTACGTCTTTCCCTTCAAGAAGCCTTTCGCTAAGTCTGTTCTTGTGGAATTGGCAAAGGGATATTTGGAAGCCCATAGAGGGCTATGGTGAAAAAGGAAATATCTTCCGTTCAAAACTGGAAAGAAGCTTTCTGAGAAACTGCTCTGTGTTCTGTTAATTCATCTCACAGAGTTACATCTTTCCCTTCAAGAAGCCTTTCGCTAAGGCTGTTCTTGTGGAATTGGCAAAGGGATATTTGGAAGCCCATAGAGGGCTATGGTGAAAAAGAAATATCTTCCGTTCAAAACTGGAAAGAAGCTTTCTGAGAAACTGCTCTGTGTTCTGTTAATTCATCTCACAGAGTTACATCTTTCCCTTCAAGAAGCCTTTGGCTAAGGCTGTTCTTGTGGAATTGGCAAAGGGATATTTGGAAGCCCATAGAGGGCTATGGTGAAAAAGGAAATATCTTCCGTTCAAAACTGGAAAGAAGCTTTCTAAGAAACTGCTCTGTGTTCTGTTAATTCATCTCACACAGTTACGTCTTCCCCTTCAAGAAGCCTTTCGCTAAGGCTGTTCTTGGGGAATTGGCAAAGGTATATTAGGAAGCCCTTAGAGGGCTATGGTGAAAAAGGAAATATCTTCCGTTCAAAACTGGAAAGAAGCTTTCTGAGAAACTGCTCTGTGTTCTGTTAGTTCATCTCACAGAGTTACATCTTTCCCTTCAAGAAGTCTTTCGCTAAGGCTGTTCTTGGGGAATTGGCAAAGGGATATTTGGAAGCCCATAGGGTGCTACGGTGAAAAAGGAAATATCTTCCGTTCAAAACTGGAAAGAAGCTTTCTGAGAAACTGCTCTGTGTTCTGTTAATTCATCTCACAGAGTTACGTCTTTCCCTTCAAGAAGCCTTTCGTTAAGGCTGTTCTTGGCGAATTGGCAAAGGGATATTTGGAAGCCCATAGAGGGCTATGGTGAAAAAGGAAATATCTTCCGTTCAAAACTGGAAAGAAGCTTTCTGAGAAACTGCTCTGTGTTCTGTTAATTCATCTCACAGAGTTACATCTTTCCCTTCAAGAAGCCTTTCGCTAAGGCTGTTCTTGTGGAATTGGCAAAGGGTATTTGGAAGCCCATAGAGGGCTATGGTGAAAAAGGAAATATCTTCCGTTCAAAACTGGAAAGAAGTTTCTGAGAAACTGCTCTGTGTTCTGTTAATTTATCTCACAGAGTTACATCATTCCCTCAAGATGCCTTTCGCTACGGCTGTTCTTGTGGAATTGGCAAAGGGATATTTCGAAGCCCATAGAGGGCTATGGTGAAAAAGGAAATATCTTCCGTTCAAAACTGGAAAGAAGCTTTCTGAGAAACTGCTCTGTGTTCTGTTAATTCATCTCACAGAGTTACATCTTTCCCTTCAAGAAGCCTTTAGCTAAGGCTGTTCTTGTGGAATTGGCAAAGGGATATTTGGAAGCCCATAGAGGGCTATGGTGAAAATGGAAATATCTTCCGTTCAAAACTGTAAAGAAGCTTTGTGAGAAACTGCTCTGTGTTCTGTTAATTCATCTCACAGAGTTACATCTTTCCCTTCAAGAAGCCTTTCCCTACGGCTGTTCTTGTGGAATTGGCAAAGGGATATTTGGAAGCCCACAGAGGGCTATGGTGAAAAAGGAAATATCTTCCGTTCAAAACTGGAAAGAAGCTTTCTGAGAAACTGCTCTGTGTTCTGTTAATTCATCTCACAGGGTTATATCTTTCCCTTCAAGAAGTCTTTCGCTAAGGCTGTTCTTGGGGAATTGGCAAAGGGATATTTGGAAGCCCTTAGGGGGATATGGTGAAAAAGGAAATATCTTCCTTTCAAAACTGGAAAGAAGCTTTCTGAGAAACTGCTCTGTGTTCTGTTAATTCATCTCACAGAGTTACGTCTTTCCCTTCAAGAAGCCTTTCGCTAAGGCTGTTCTTGGGGAATTGGCAATGGGATATTTGGAAGCCCATAGAGGTCTATGGTGAAAAAGGAAATATCTTCCGTTCAAAACTGGAAAGAAGCTTTATGAGAAACTGCTCTGTGTTCTGTTAATTCATCTCACAGAGTTACATCTTTCCCTTCAAGAAGCCTTTGGCTAAGGCTGTTCTTGTGGAATTGGCAAAGGGATATTTGGAAGCCCATAGAGGGCTATGGTGAAAAAGGAAATATCTTCCGTTCAAAACTGGAAAGAAGCTTTCTGAGAAACTGCTCTGTGTTCTGTTAATTCATCTCACACAGTTACGTCTTCCCCTTCAAGAAGCCTTTCGCTAAGGCTGTTCTTGGGGAATTGGCAAAGGTATATTAGGAAGCCCTTAGAGGGCTATGGTGAAAAAGGAAATATCTTCCGTTCAAAACTGGAAAGAAGCTTTCTGAGAAACTGCTCTGTGTTCTGTTAGTTCATCTCACAGAGTTACATCTTTCCCTTCAAGAAGTCTTTCGCTAAGGCTGTTCTTGGGGAATTGGCAAAGGGATATTTGGAAGCCCATAGGGTGCTACGGTGAAAAAGGAAATATCTTCCGTTCAAAACTGGAAAGAAGCTTTCTGAGAAACTGCTCTGTGTTCTGTTAATTCATCTCACAGAGTTACGTCTTTCCCTTCAAGAAGCCTTTCGTTAAGGCTGTTCTTGGCGAATTGGCAAAGGGATATTTGGAAGCCCATAGAGGGCTATGGTGAAAAAGGAAATATCTTCCGTTCAAAACTGGAAAGAAGCTTTCTGAGAAACTGCTCTGTGTTCTGTTAATTCATCTCACAGAGTTACATCTTTTCCTTCAATAAGCCTTTAGCTAAGGCTGTTCTTGTGGAATTGGAAAAGGGATATTTGGAAGCCCATAGAGGGCTATGGTGAAAATGGAAATATCTTCCGTTCAAAACTGTAAAGAAGCTTTGTGAGAAACTGCTCTGTGTTCTGTTAATTCACCTCACAGAGTTACATCTTTCCCTTCAAGAAGCCTTTCCCTAAGGCTGTTCTTGTGGAATTGGCAAAGGGATATTTGGAAGCCCATAGAGGGCTATGGTGAAAAAGGAAATATCTTCCGTTCAAAACTGGAAAGAAGCTTTCTGAGAAACTGCTCTGTGTTCTGTTAATTCATCTCACAGAGTTACGTCTTTCCCTTCAAGAAGCCTTTCGTTAAGGCTGTTCTTGTGGAATTGGCAAAGGGATATTTGGAAGCCCATAGAGGGCTATGGTGAAAAAGGAAATATCTTCCGTTCAAAACTGGAAAGAAGCTTTCTGAGAAACTGCTCTGTGTTCTGTTAATTCATCTCACAGAGTTACGTCTTCCCCTTCAAGAAGCCTTTCGCTAAGGCTGTTCTTGGGGAATTGGCAAAGGTATATTAGGAAGCCCATAGAGGGCTATGGTGAAAAAGGAAATATCTTCCGTTCAAAACTGGAAAGAAGCTTTCTGAGAAACTGCTCTGTGTTCTGTTAGTTCATCTCACAGAGTTACATCTTTCCCTTCAAGAAGTCTTTCGCTAAGGCTGTTCTTGGGGAATTGGCAAAGGGATATTTGGAAGCCCATAGGGTGATACGGTGAAAAAGGAAATATCTTCCGTTCAAAACTGGAAAGAAGCTTTCTGAGAAACTGCTCTGTGTTCTGTTAATTCATCTCACAGAGTTACGTCTTTCCCTTCAAGAAGCCTTTCGTTAAGGCTGTTCTTGGCGAATTGGCAAAGGGATATTTGGAAGCCCATAGAGGGCTATGGTGAAAAAGGAAATATCTTCCGTTGAAAACTGGAAAGAAGCTTTCTGAGAAACTGCTCTGTGTTCTGTTAATTCATCTCACAGAGTTACATCTTTCCCTTCACGAAGCCTTTCGCCAAGGCTGTTCTTGTGGAATTGGCAAAGGGATATTTGGAGGCCCATAGAGGGCTATGGTGAAAAAGGAAATATCTTCCGTTCAAAACTGGAAAGAAGCTTTCTGAGAAACTGCTCTGTGTTCTGTTAATTCATCTCACAGAGTTACATCTTTCCCTTCAAGATGCCTTTCGCTAAGGCTGTTCTTGTGGAATTGGCAAAGGGATATTTGGAAGCCCATAGAGGGCTATGGTGAAAAAGGAATTATCTTCCGTTCAAAACTGGAAAGAAGCATTGTGAGAAACTGCTCTGTGTTCTGTTAATTCATCTCACAGAGTTACATCATTCCCTCAAGATGCCTTTCGCTAAGGCTGTTCTTGTAGAATTGGCAAAGGGATATTTGGAAGCCCATAGAGGGCTATGGTGAAAAAGGAAATATCTTCCGTTGAAAACTGGAAAGAAGCATTCTGAGAAACTGCTCTGTGTTCTGTTAATTTATCTCACAGAGTTACATCTTTCCCTTCAAGAAGTCTTTCACTAAGGCTGTTCTTGGGGAATTGGCAAAGGGATATTTGGAAGCCCATAGGGGGATATGGTGAAAAAGGAAATATCTTCTTTTCAAAACTGGAAAGAAGCTTTCTGAGAAACTGCTCTGTGTTCTGTTAATTCATCTCCCAGAGTTACGTCTTTCCCTTCAAGAAGCCTTTCGCTAAGGCTGTTCTTGGGGAATTGGCAAAGGGATATTTGGAAGCCCATAGAGGACTATGGTGAAAAAGGAAATATCTTCCGTTCAAAACTGGAAAGTAGCGCTATGAGAAACTGCTCTGTGTTCTGTTAATTCATCTCACAGAGTTACATCTTTCCCTTCAAGAAGCCTTTGGCTAAGGCTGTTCTTGTGGAATTGGCAAAGGGATATTTGGAAGCCCATAGAGGGCTATGGTGAAAAAGGAAATATCTTCCGTTCAAAACAGGAAAGAAGCTTTCTGAGAAACTGCTCTGTGTTCTGTTAATTCATCTCACAGAGTTACGTCTTCCCCTTCAAGAAGCCTTTCGCTAAGGCTGTTCTTGGGGAATTGGCAAAGGTATATTAGGAAGCCCATAGAGGGCTATGGTGAAAAAGGAAATATCTTCCGTTCAAAACTGGAAAGAAGCATTCTGAGAAACTGCTCTGTGTTCTGTTAATTCATCTCACAGAGTTACATCATTCCCTCAAGATGCCTTTCGCTAAGGCTGTTCTTGTAGAATTGGCAAAGGGATATTTGGAAGCCCATAGAGGGCTATGGTGAAAAAGGAAATATCTTCCGTTGAAAACTGGAAAGAAGCATTCTGAGAAACTGCTCTGTGTTCTGTTAATTTATCTCACAGAGTTACATCTTTCCCTTCAAGAAGCCTTTCGCTAAGGCTGTTCTTGTGGAATTGGCAAAGGGATATTTGGAAGCCCATAGAGGGCTATGGTGAAAAAGGAAATATCTTCCGTTCAAAACTGGAAAGAAGCTTTGTGAGAAACTGCTCTGTGTTCTCTTAATTCATCTCACAGAGTTACATCTTTCCTTTCAAGAAGCCTTTCGCTAAGGCTGTTCTTGTGGAATTGGCAAAGGGATATTTGGAAGCCCATGGAGGGCTATGGTGAAAAAGGAAATATCTTCCGTTCAAAACAGGAAAAAGCTTTCTGAGAAACTGCTCTGTGTTCTGTTAATTCATCTCACAGAGTTACGTCTTTCCCTTCAAGAAGCCTTTCGCTAAGGCTGTTCTTGTGGAATTGGCAAAGGGATATTTGGA
Organism: Chlorocebus sabaeus; assembly: GCF_047675955.1. NCBI lineage: Eukaryota > Metazoa > Chordata > Mammalia > Primates > Cercopithecidae > Chlorocebus > Chlorocebus sabaeus. The sequence goes on from NW_027328002.1 coordinate 26,151, forward strand.
AGCCCATAGAGGGCTATGGTGAAAAAGGAAATATCTTCCGTTCAAAACTGGAAAGAAGCTTTCTGAGAAACTGCTCTTTGTTCTGTTAATTCATCTCACAGAGTTACATCTTTCCCTTCAAGAAGCCTTTCGCTAAGGCTGTTCTTGTGGAATTGGCAAAGGGATATTTGGAAGCCCATAGAGGGCTATGGTGAAAAACTAAATATCTTCCGTTCAAAACTGGAAAGAATCTTTCTGAGAAACTGCTCTGTGTTCTGTTAATTTATCTCACAGAGTTACATCTTTCCCTTCAAGATGCCTTTCGCTAAGGCTGTTCTTGTGGAATTGGCAAAGGGATATTTGGAAGCCTATAGAGGGCTATGGTGAAAAAGGAAATATCTTCCGTTCAAAACTGGAAAGAAGCTTTCTGAGAAACTGCTCTGTGTTCTGTTGATTCATCTCACAGACTTACATCTTTCCCTTCAAGAAGCCTTTCGCTAAGGCTGTTCTTGTGGAATTGGCAAAGGGATATTTGGAAGCCCATAGAGGGCTATGGTGAAAAAGGAAATATCTTCCGTTCAAAACTGGAAAGAAGCTTTCTGAGAAACTGCTCTGTGTTCTGTTAATTCATCTCACAGAGTTACATCTTTCCCTTCAAGAAGCCTTTCGCTAAGGCTGTTCTTGTGGAATTGGCAAAGGGATATTTGGAAGCCATAGAGGGCTATGGTGAAAAAGGAAATATCTTCCGTTCAAAACTGGAAAGAAGCTTTCTGAGAAACTGCTCTGTGTTCTGTTAATTCATCTCACAGAGTTACTTCTTTCCCTTCAAGAAGCCTTTCGCTAAGGCTGTTCTTGTGGAATTGGCAAAGGGATATTTGGAAGCCCATAGAGGGCTATGGTGAAAAGGAAATATCTTCCGTTCAAAAGTGTAAAGAAGCTTTCTGAGAAACTGCTCTTTGTTCTGTTAATTCATCTCACAGAGTTACATCTTTCCCTTCAAGAAGCCTTTCGCTAAGGCTGTTCTTGTGGAATTGGCAAAGGGATATTTGGAAGCCCACAGAGGGCTATGGTGAAAAAGGAAATATCTTCCGTTCAAAACTGGAAAGAATCTTTCTGAGAAACTGCTCTGTGTTCTGTTAATTCATCTCACAGAGTTACGTCTTTCCCTTCAAGAAGCCTTTCGCTAAGGCTGTTCTTGTGGAATTGGCAAAGGGATATTTGGAACCCATAGAGGGCTATGGTGAAAAAGGAAATATCTTCCGTTCAAAACTGGAAAGAAGCTTTCTGAGAAACTGCTCTGTGTTCTGTTAATTCATCTCAGAGAGTTACATCTTTCCCTTCAAGAAGCCTTTCGCTAAGGCTGTTCTTGTGGAATTGGCAAAGGGATATTTGGAAGCCCATAGAGGGCTATGGTGAAAAAGGAAATATCTTCCGTTCAAAATTGGAAAGAAGCTTTCTGAGAAACTGCTCTGTGTTATGTTAATTCATCTCACAGAGTTACATCTTTCCCTTCAAGAAGCCTTTCGCTAAGGGTGTTCTTGTGGAATTGGCAAAGGGATAATTGGAAGCCCATAGATGGCTATGGTGAAAAAGGAAATATCTTCCGTTGAAAACTGGAAAGAAGCTTTCTGAGAAACTGCTCTGTGTTCTGTTAATTCATCTCAGAGAGTTACATCTTTCCCTTCAAGAAGCCTTTCGCTAAGGCTGTTCTTGTGGAATTGGCAAAGGGATATTTGGAAGCCCATAGAGGGCTATGGTGAAAAAGGAAATATCTTCCGTTCAAAACTGGAAAGAAGCTTTCTGAGAAACTGCTCTGTGTTCTGTTAATTCATCTCACAGAGTTACGTCTTTCCCTTCAAGAAGCCTTTCGCTAAGGCTGTTCTTGGGGATTGGCAAAGGGATATTTGGAAGCCCATAGAGGACTATGGTGAAAAAGGAAATATCTTCCGTTCAAAACTGGAAAGAAGCTTTCTGAGAAACTGCTCTGTGTTCTGTTAATTCATCTCACAGAGTTACATCTTTCCCTTCAAGAAGCCTTTGGCTAAGGCTGTTCTTGTGGAATTGGCAAAGGGATATTTGGAAGCCCATAGAGGGCTATGGTGAAAAAGGAAATATCTTCCGTTCAAAACTGGAAAGAAGCTTTCTGAGAAACTGCTCTGTGTTCTGTTAATTCATCTCACAGAGTTACATCTTTCCCTTCAAGAAGCCTTTCGCTAAGGCTGTTCTTGTGGAATTGGCAAAGGGATATTTGGAAGCCCATAGAGGGCTATGGTGAAAAAGGAAATATCTTCCGTTCAAAACTGGAAAGAAGCTTTCTGAGAAACTGCTCTGTGTTCTGTTAATTCATCTCACAGAGTTACGTCTTTCCCTTCAAGAAGCCTTTCGTTAAGGCTGTTCTTGGCGAATTGGCAAAGGGATATTTGGAAGCCCATAGAGGGCTATGGTGAAAAAGGAAATATCTTCCGTTCAAAACTGGAAAGAAGCTTTCTGAGAAACTGCTCTGTGTTCTGTTAATTCATCTCACAGAGTTACATCTTTCCCTTCAAGAAGCCTTTCGCTTAGGCTGTTCTTGTGGAATTGGCAAAGGGTATTTGGAAGCCCATAGAGGGCTATGGTGAAAAAGGAAATATCTTCCGTTCAAAACTGGAAAGAAGCTTTGTGAGAAACTGCTCTGTGTTCTGTTAATTCATCTCACAGAGTTACATCTTTCCCTTCAAGATGCCTTTCGCTAAGGCTGTTCTTGTGGAATTGGCAAAGGGATATTTGGAAGCCCATAGAGGGCTATGGTGAAAAAGGAAATATCTTCCGTTCAAAACTGGAAAGAAGCATTCTGAGAAACTGCTCTGTGTTCTGTTAATTCATCTCACAGAGTTACATCATTCCCTCGAGATGCCTTTCGCTAAGGCTGTTCTTGTGGAATTGGCAAAGGGATATTTGGAAGCCCATAGAGGGCTATGGTGAAAAAGGAAATATCTTCCGTTGCAAACTGGAAAGAAGCTTTCTGAGAAACTGCTCTGTGTTCTGTTAATTTATCTCACAGAGTTACATCTTTCCCTTCAAGAAGCCTTTCGCTAAGGCTGTTCTTGTGGAATTAGCAAAGGGATATTTGGAAGCCCATAGAGGGCTATGGTGAAAAAGGAAATATCTTCCGTTCAAAAGTGTAAAGAAGCTTTCTGAGAAACTGCTCTTTGTTCTGGTAATTCATCTCACAGAGTTACATCTTTCCCTTCAAGAAGCCTTTCGCTAAGGCTGTTCTTGTGGAATTGGCAAAGGGATATTTGGAAGCCCATAGAGGGCTATGGTGAAAAAGGAAATATCTTCCGTTCAAAACTGGAAAGAATCTTTCTGAGAAACTGCTCTGTGTTCTGTTAATTTATCTCACAGAGTTACATCTTTCCCTTCAAGAAGCCTTTCGCTAAGGCTGTTCTTGTGGAATTGGCAAAGGGATATTTGGAAGCCTATAGAGGGCTATGGTGAAAAAGGAAATATCTTCCGTTCAAAACTGGAAAGAAGCTTTCTGAGAAACTGCTCTGTGTTCTGTTGATTCATCTCACAGAGTTACATCTTTTCCTTCAAGAAGCCTTTCGCTAAGGCTGTTCTTGTGGAATTGGCAAAGGGATATTTGGAAGCCCATAGAGGGCTATGGTGAAAAAGGAAATATCTTCCGTTCAAAAGTGTAAAGAAGCTTTCTGAGAAACTGCTCTGTGTTCTGTTAATTCATCTCACATAGTTACGTCTTTCCCTTCAAGAAGCCTTTCGCTAAGGCTGTTCTTGTGGAATTGGCAAAGGGATATTTCGAAGCCCAAGAGGGCTATGGTGAAAAAGGAAATATCTTCCGTTCAAAACTGGAAAGAAGCTTTCTGAGAAACTGCTCTGTGCTCTGTTAATTCATCTCACAGAGTTACATCTTTCCTTTCAAGAAGCCTTTCGCTAAGGCTGTTCTTGTGGAATCGGCAAAGGGATATTTGTAAGCCCATAGAGGGCTATGGTGAAAAAGGAAATATCTTCCGTTCAAAACTGGAAAGAAGCTTTCTGAGAAACTGCTCTGTGTTCTGTTAATTCATCTCACAGAGTTACATCATTCCCTCAAGATGCCTTTCGCTACGGCTGTTCTTTTGGAATTGGCAAAGGGATATTTGGAAGCCCATAGAGGGCTATGGTGAAAAAGGAAATATCTTCCGTTCAAAACTGGAAAGAAGCTTTCTGAGAAACTGCTCTGTGTTCTGTGAATTCATCTCACAGAGTTACATCATTCGCTCAAGGTGCCTTTCGCTAAGGCTGTTCTTGCGGAATTGGCAAAGGGATATTTTGAAGCCCATAGAGGGCTATGGTGAAAAAGGAAATATCTTCCGTTCAAAGTTGGAAAGAAGCTTTCTGAGAAACTGCTCTGTGTTCTGTTAATTTATCTCACAGAGTTACATCTTTCCCTTCAAGAAGCCTTTCGCTAAGGCTGTTCTTGTGGAATTGGCAATGGGATATTTGGAAGCCCATAGAGGGCTATGGTGAAAAAGGAAATATCTTCCGTTCAAAACTGGAAAGAAGCTTTGTGAGAAACTGCTCTGTGTTCTGTTAATTCATCTCACAGAGTTACATCTTTCCCTTCAAGAAGCCTTTCGCTAAGGCTGTTCTTGTGGAATTGGCAAAGGGATATTTGGAAGCCCATAGAGGGCTATGGTGAAAAAGGAAATATCTTCCGTTCAAAACTGGAAAGAAGCTTTCTGAGAAACTGCTCTGTGTTCTGTTAATTCATCTCACAGAGTTACGTCTTTCCCTTCAAGAAGCCTTTCGCTAAGGATGTTCTTGTGGAATTGGCAAAGGGATATTTGGAAGCCCATAGAGGGCTATGGTGAAAAAGGAAATATCTTCCGTTCAGAAGTGTAAAGAAGCTTTCTGAGAAACTGCTCTGTGTTCTGTTAATTCATCTCACAGAGTTACATCTTTCCCTTCAAGAAGCCTTTCGCTAAGGATGTTCTTGTGGAATTGGCAAAGGGATATTTGGAAGCCCATAGAGGACTATGGTGAAAAAGGAAATATCTTCCGTTCAAAACTGGAAAGAAGCTTTCTGAGAAACTGCTCTGTGTTCTGTTAATTCATCTCACAGAGTTACATCTTTCCCTTCAAGAAGCCTTTCGCTAAGGCTGTTCTTGTGGAATTGGCAAAGGGATATTTGGAATCCCATAGAGGGCTATGGTGAAAAAGGAAATATCTTCCGTTCAAAACTGGAAAGAAGCTTTCTGAGAAACTGCTCTGTGTTCTGTTAATTCATCTCACAGAGTTACATCTTTCCCTTCAAGAAGCCTTTCGCTAAGGCTGTTCTTGAGGAATTGGCAATGGGATATTTGGAAGCCCATAGAGGGCTATGGTGAAAAAGGAAATATCTTCCGTTCAAAACTGGAAAGAAGCTTTCTGAGAAACTGCTCTGTGTTCTGTTAATTCATCTCACAGAGTTACATCTTTCCCTTCAAGAAGCCTTTCGCTAAGGCTGTTCTTGTGGAATTGGCAAAGGGATATTTGGAAGCCCATAGAGGGCTATGGTGAAAAAGGAAATATCTTCCGTTCAAAACTGGAAAGAAGATTTCTGAGAAACTGCTCTGTGTTATGTTAATTCATCTCATATAGTTACGTCTTTCCCTTCAAGAAGCCTTTCGCTAAGGCTGTTCTTGTGGAATTGGCAAAGGGATATTTGGAAGCCCATAGAGGGCTATGGTGAAAAAGGAAATATCTTCCGTTCAAAACTGGAAAGAAGCTTTCTGAGAAACTGCTCTGTGTTCTGTTAATTCATCTCACAGAGTTACGTCTTTCCCTTCAAGAAGCCTTTCGCTAAGGCTGTTCTTGGGGAATTGGCAAAGGGATATTTGGAAGCCCATAGAGGACTATGGTGAAAAAGGAAATATCTTCCGTTCAAAACTGGAAAGAAGCTTTCTGAGAAATTGCTCTGTGTTCTGTTAATTCATCTCACAGAGTTACATCTTTCCCTTCAAGAAGCCTTTCGCTAAGGCTGTTCTTGTGGAATTGGCAAAGGGATATTTGGAAGCCCATAGAGGGCTATGGTGAAAAAGAAATATCTTCCGTTCAAAACTGGAAAGAATCTTTCTGAGAAACTGCTCTGTGTTCTGTTAATTCATCTCACAGAGTTACATCTTTCCCTTCAAGAAGCCTTTGGCTAAGGCTGTTCTTGTGGAATTGGCAAAGGGATATTTGGAAGCCCATGGAGGGCTATGGTGAAAAAGGAAATATCTTCCGTTCAAAACTGGAAAGAAGCTTTCTGGGAAACTGCTCTGTGTTCTGTTAATTCATCTCACAGAGTTACATCTTTCCCTTCAAGAAGCCTTTGGCTAAGGCTGTTCTTGTGGAATTGGCAAAGGGATATTTGGAAGCCCATAGAGGGCTATGGCGAAAAAGGAAATATCTTCCGTTCAAAACTGGAAAGAAGCTTTCTGAGAAACTGCTCTGTGTTCTGTTAATTCATCTCACACAGTTACGTCTTCCCCTTCAAGAAGCCTTTCGCTAAGGCTGTTCTTGGGGAATTGGCAAAGGTATATTAGGAAGCCCATAGAGGGCTATGGTGAAAAAGGAAATATCTTCCGTTCAAAACTGGAAAGAAGCTTTCTGAGAAACTGCTCTGTGTTCTGTTAGTTCATCTCACAGAGTTACATCTTTCCCTTCAAGAAGTCTTTCGCTAAGGCTGTTCTTGGGGAATTGGCAAAGGGATATTTGGAAGCCCATAGGGTGCTACGGTGAAAAAGGAAATATCTTCCGTTCAAAACTGGAAAGAAGCTTTGTGAGAAACTGCTCTGTGTTCTGTTAATTCATCTCACAGAGTTACATCTTTCCCTTCAAGAAGCCTTTCGCTAAGGCTGTTCTTGTGGAATTGGCAAAGGGATATTTGGAAGCCCATAGAGGGTTATGGTGAAAAAGGAAATATCTTCCGTTCAAAACTGGAAAGAAGCTTTCTGAGAAACTGCTCTGTGTTCTGTTAATTCATCTCACAGAGTTACGTCTTTCCCTTCAAGAAGCCTTTCGCTAAGGCTGTTCTTGTGGAATTGGCAAAGGGATATTTGGAAGCCCATAGAGGGCTATGGTGAAAAAGGAAATATCTTCCGTTCAAAAGTGTAAAGAAGCTTTCTGAGAAACTGCTCTGTGTTCTGTTAATTCATCTCACAGAGTTACATCTTTCCCTTCAAGAAGCCTTTCGCTAAGGCTGTTCTTGTGGAATTGGCAAAGGGATATTTGGAAGCCCATAGAGGGCTATGGTGAAAAAGGAAATATCTTCCGTTCAAAACTGGAAAGAATCTTTCTGAGAAACTGCTCTGTGTTCTGTTAATTTATCTCACAGAGTTACATCTTTCCCTTCAAGAAGCCTTTCGCTAAGGCTGTTCTTGTGGAATTGGCAAAGGGATATTTGGAAGCCTATAGAGGGCTATGGTGAAAAAGGAAATATCTTCCGTTCAAAACTGGAAAGAAGCTTTCTGAGAAACTGCTCTGTGTTCTGTTGATTCATCTCACAGAGTTACATCTTTTCCTTCAAGAAGCCTTTCGCTAAGGCTGTTCTTGTGGAATTGGCAAAGGGATATTTGGAAGCCCATAGAGGGCTATGTTGAAAAAGGAAATATGTTCCGTTCAAAACTGGAAATAAGCTTTCTGAGAAACTGCTCTGTGTTCTGTTAATTCATCTCACAGAGTTACATCTTTCCCTTCAAGAAGCCTTTCGCTAAGGCTGTTCTTGAGGAATTGGCAATGGGATATTTGGAAGCCCATAGAGGGCTATGGTGAAAAAGGAAATATCTTCCGTTCAAAACTGGAAAGAAGCTTTCTGAGAAACTGCTCTGTGTTCTGTTAATTCATCTCACAGAGTTACATCTTTCCCTTCAAGAAGCCTTTCGCTAAGGCTGTTCTTGTGGAATTGGCAAAGGGATATTTGGAAGCCCATAGAGGGCTATGGTGAAAAAGGAAATATCTTCCGTTCAAAACTGGAAAGAAGATTTCTGAGAAACTGCTCTGTGTTCTGTTAATTCATCTCATATAGTTACGTCTTTCCCTTCAAGAAGCCTTTCGCTAAGGCTGTTCTTGTGGAATTGGCAAAGGGATATTTGGAAGCCCATAGAGGGCTATGGTGAAAAAGGAAATATCTTCCGTTCAAAACTGGAAAGAAGCTTTCTGAGAAACTGCTCTGTGTTCTGTTAATTCATCTCACAGAGTTACGTCTTTCCCTTCAAGAAGCCTTTCGCTAAGGCTGTTCTTGGGGAATTGGCAAAGGGATATTTGGAAGCCCATAGAGGACTATGGTGAAAAAGGAAATATCTTCCGTTCAAAACTGGAAAGAAGCTTTCTGAGAAACTGCTCTGTGTTCTGTTAATTCATCTCACAGAGTTACATCTTTCCCTTCAAGAAGCCTTTGGCTAAGGCTGTTCTTGTGGAATTGGCAAAGGGATATTTGGAAGCCCATAGAGGGCTATGGTGAAAAAGGAAATATCTTCCGTTCAAAACTGGAAAGAAGCTTTCTGAGAAACTGCTCTGTGTTCTGTTAATTCATCTCACAGAGTTACATCTTTCCCTTCAAGAAGCCTTTGGCTAAGGCTGTTCTTGTGGAATTGGCAAAGGGATATTTGGAAGCCCATAGAGGGCTATGGTGAAAAAGGAAATATCTTCCGTTCAAAACTGGAAAGAAGCTTTCTGAGAAACTGCTCTGTGTTCTGTTAATTCATCTCACACAGTTACGTCTTCCCCTTCAAGAAGCCTTTCGCTAAGGCTGTTTTTGGGGAATTGGCAAAGGTATATTAGGAAGCCCATAGAGGGCTATGGTGAAAAAGGAAATATCTTCCGTTCAAAACTGGAAAGAAGCTTTCTGAGAAACTGCTCTGTGTTCTGTTAGTTCATCTCACAGAGTTACATCTTTCCCTTCAAGAAGTCTTTCGCTAAGGCTGTTCTTGGGGAATTGGCAAAGGGATATTTGGAAGCCCATAGGGTGCTACGGTGAAAAAGGAAATATCTTCCGTTCAAAACTGGAAAGAAGCTTTGTGAGAAACTGCTCTGTGTTCTGTTAATTCATCTCACACAGTTACGTCTTCCCCTTCAAGAAGCCTTTCGCTAAGGCTGTTCTTAAGGAATTGGCAATGGTATATTAGGAAGCCCATAGAGGGCTATGGTGAAAAAGGAAATATCTTCCGTTCAAAACTGGAAAGAAGCTTTCTGAGAAACTGCTCTGTGTTCTGTTAGTTCATCTCACAGAGTTACATCTTTCCCTTCAAGAAGTCTTTCGCTAAGGCTGTTCTTGGGGAATTGGCAAAGGGATATTTGGAAGCCCATAGGGTGCTACGGTGAAAAAGGAAATATCTTCCGTTCAAAACTGGAAAGAAGCTTTCTGAGAAACTGCTCTGTGTTCTGTTAATTCATCTCACAGAGTTACATCTTTCCCTTCAAGAAGCCTTTCGCTAAGGCTGTTCTTGTTGAATTGGCAAAGGGATATTTGGAAGCCCATAGAGGGCTATGGTGAAAAAGGAAATATCTTCCGTTCAAAACTGGAAAGAAGCTTTCTGAGAAACTGCTCTGTGTTCTGTTAATTCATCTCACAGAGTTACGTCTTTCCCTTCAAGAAGCCTTTCGCTAAGGCTGTTCTTGTGGAATTGGCAAAGGGATATTTGGAAGCCCATAGAGGGCTATGGTGAAAAAGGAAATATCTTCCGTTCAAAAGTGTAAAGAAGCTTTCTGAGAAACTGCTCTGTGTTCTGTTAATTCATCTCACAGAGTTACATCTTTCCCTTCAAGAAGCCTTTCGCTAAGGCTGTTCTTGTGGAATTGGCAAAGGGATATTTGGAAGCCCATAGAGGGCTATGGTGAAAAAGGAAATATCTTCCGTTCAAAACTGGAAAGAATCTTTCTGAGAAACTGCTCTGTGTTCTGTTAATTTATCTCACAGAGTTACATCTTTCCCTTCAAGAAGCCTTTCGCTAAGGCTGTTCTTGTGGAATTGGCAAAGGGATATTTGGAAGCCGATAGAGGGCTATGGTGAAAAAGGAAATATCTTCCGTTCAAAACTGGAAAGAAGCTTTCTGAGAAACTGCTCTGTGTTCTGTTGATTCATCTCACAGAGTTACATCTTTTCCTTCAAGAAGCCTTTCGCTAAGGCTGTTCTTGTGGAATTGGCAAAGGGATATTTGGAAGCCCATAGAGGGCTATGGTGAAAAAGGAAATATCTTCCGTTCAAAAGTGTAAAGAAGCTTTCTGAGAAACTGCTCTGTGTTCTGTTAATTCATCTCACATAGTTACGTCTTTCCCTTCAAGAAACCTTTCGCTAAGGCTGTTCTTGTGGAATTGGCAAAGGGATATTTCGAAGCCCAAGAGGGCTATGGTGAAAAAGGAAATATCTTCCGTTCAAAACTGGAAAGAATCTTTCTGAGAAACTGCTCTGTGCTCTGTTAATTCATCTCACAGAGTTACATCTTTCCCTTCAAGAAGCCTTTCGCTAAGGCTGTTCTTGTGGAATCGGCAAAGGGATATTTGGAAGCCCATAGAGGGCTATGGTGAAAAAGGAAATATCTTCCGTTCAAAACTGGAAAGAAGCATTCTGATAAACTGCTCTGTGTTCTGTTAATTCATCTCACAGAGTTACATCATTCCCTCAAGATGCCTTTCGCTACGGCTGTTCTTTTGGAATTGGCAAAGGGATATTTGGAAGCCCATAGAGGGATATGGTGAAAAAGGAAATATCTTCCGTTGAAAACTGGAAAGAAGCTTTCTGAGAAACTGCTCTGTGTTCTGTTAATTTATCTCACAGAGTTACATCTTTCCCTTCAAGAAGCCTTTCGCTAAGGCTGTTCTTGTGGAATTGGCAATGGGATATTTGGAAGCCCATAGAGGGCTATGGTGAAAAAGGAAATATCTTCCGTTCAAAACTGGAAAGAAGCTTTGTGAGAAACTGCTCTGTGTTCTGTTAATTCATCTCACAGAGTTACATCTTTCCCTTCAAGAAGCCTTTCGCTAAGGCTGTTCTTGTGGAATTGGCAAGGGGATATTTGGAAGCCCATAGAGGGCTATGGTGAAAAAGGAAATATCTTCCGTTCAAAACTGGAAAGAAGCTTTCTGAGAAACTGCTCTGTGTTCTGTTAATTCATCTCACAGAGTTACGTCTTTCCCTTAAAGAAGCCTTTCGCTAAGTCTGTTCTTGTGGAATTGGCAAAGGGATATTTGGAAGCCCATAGAGGGCTATGGTGAAAAAGGAAATATCTTCCGTTCAGAAGTGTAAAGAAGCTTTCTGAGAAACTGCTCTGTGTTCTGTTAATTCATCTCACAGAGTTACATCTTTCCCTTCAAGAAGCCTTTCGCTAAGGCTGTTCTTGAGGAATTGGCAATGGGATATTTGGAAGCCCATAGAGGGCTGTGGTGAAAAAGGAAATATCTTCCGTTCAAAACTGGAAAGAAGCTTTCTGAGAAACTGCTCTGTGTTCTGTTAATTCATCTCACAGAGTTACATCTTTCCCTTCAAGAAGCCTTTCGCTAAGGCTGTTCTTGTGGAATTGGCAAAGGGATATTTGGAAGCCCATAGAGGGCTATGGTGAAAAAGGAAATATCTTCCGTTCAAAACTGGAAAGAAGATTTCTGAGAAACTGCTCTGTGTTCTGTTAATTCATCTCATATAGTTACGTCTTTCCCTTCAAGAAGCCTTTCGCTAAGGCTGTTCTTGTGGAATTGGCAAAGGGATATTTGGAAGCCCATAGAGGGCTATGGTGAAAAAGGAAATATCTTCCGTTCAAAACTGGAAAGAAGCTTTCTGAGAAACTGCTCTGTGTTCTGTTAATTCATCTCACAGAGTTACGTCTTTCCCTTCAAGAAGCCTTTCGCTAAGGCTGTTCTTGGGGAATTGGCAAAGGGATATTTGGAAGCCCATAGAGGACTATGGTGAAAAAGGAAATATCTTCCGTTCAAAACTGGAAAGAAGCTTTCTGAGAAACTGCTCTGTGTTCTGTTAATTCATCTCACAGAGTTACATCTTTCCCTTCAAGAAGCCTTTCGCTAAGGCTGTTCTTGTGGAATTGGCAAAGGGATATTTGGAAGCCCCTAGAGGGCTATGGTGAAAAAGGAAATATCTTCCGTTCAAAACTGGAAAGAAGCTTTCTGAGAAATTGCTCTGTGTTCTGTTAATTCATCTCACAGAGTTACATCTATCCCTTCAAGAAGCCTTTCGCTAAGGCTGTTCTTGTGGAATTGTCAAAGGGATATTTGGAAGCCCATAGAGGGCTATGGTGAAAAAGGAAATATCTTCCGTTGAAAACTGGAAAGAAGCTTTCTGAGAAACTGCTCTGTGTTCTGTTAATTTATCTCACAGAGTTACATCTTTCCCTTCAAGAAGCCTTTCGCTAAGGCTGTTCTTGTGGAATTGGCAAAGGGATATTTGGAAGCCCATAGAGGGCTATGGTGAAAACGGAAATATCTTCCGTTCAAAACTGGAAAGAAGCTTTGTGAGAAACTGCTCTGTGTTCTGTTAATTCATCTCACAGGGTTACATCTTTCCCTTCAAGAAGCCTTTGGCTAAGGCTGTTCTTGTGGAATTGGCAAAGGGATATTTGGAAGCCCATAGAGGGCTATGGTGAAAAAGGAAATATCTTCCGTTCAAAACTGGAAAGAAGCTTTCTGAGAAACTGCTCTGTGTTCTGTTAATTCATCTCACACAGTTACGTCTTCCCCTTCAAGAAGCCTTTCGCTAAGGCTGTTCTTGGGGAATTGGCAAAGGTATATTAGGAAGCCCATAGAGGGCTATGGTGAAAAAGGAAATATCTTCCGTTCAAAACTGGAAGGAAGCTTTCTGAGAAACTGCTCTGTGTTCTGTTAGTTCATCTCACAGAGTTACATCTTTCCCTTCAAGAAGTCTTTAGCTAAGGCTGTTCTTGGGGAATTGGCAAAGGGATATTTGGAAGCCCATAGGGTGCTACGGTGAAAAAGGAAATATCTTCCGTTCAAAACTGGAAAGAAGCTTTCTGAGAAACTGCTCTGTGTTCTGTTAATTCATCTCACAGAGTGACATCATTCCCTCAAGATGCCTTTCGCTACGGCTGTTCTTGTGGAATTGGCAAAGGGATATTTGGAAGCCCATAGAGGGCTATGGTGAAAAAGGAAATATCTTCCGTTCAAAACTGGAAAGAAGCTTTCTGAGAAACTGCTCTGTGTTCTGTTAATTCATCTCACAGAGTTACATCTTTCCCTTCAAGAAGCCTTTAGCTAAGGCTGTTCTTGTGGAATTGGCAAAGGGATATTTGGAAGCCCATAGAGGGCTATGGTGAAAATGGAAATATCTTCCGTTCAAAACTGTAAAGAAGCTTTGTGAGAAACTGCTCTGTGTTCTTTTAATTCATCTCACAGAGTTACATCTTTCCCTTCAAGAAGCCTTTCGCTAAGGCTGTTCTTGTGGAATTGGCAAAGGGATATTTGGAAGCCCATAGAGGGCTATGGTGAAAAAGGAAATATCTTCCGTTCAAAACTGGAAAGAAGCTTTCTGAGAAACTGCTCTGTGTTCTGTTAATTCATCTCACAGAGTTACGTCTTTCCCTTCAAGAAGCCTTTCGCTAAGGCTGTTCTTGTGGAATTGGCAAAGGGATATTTGGAAGCCCATAGAGGGCTATGGTGAAAAAGGAAATATCTTCCGTTCAAAACTGGAAAGAAGCTTTCTGAGAAACTGCTCTGTGTTCTGTGAATTCATCTCACAGAGTTACATCTTTCCCTTCAAGAAGCCTTTCGCTAAGGCTGTTCTTGTGGAATTGGCAAAGGGATATTTGGAAGCCCATAGAGGGCTATGGTGAAAAAGGAAATATCTTCCGTTCAAAACTGGAAAGAAGCTTTCTGAGAAACTGCTCTGTGTTATGTTAATTCATCTCACAGAGTTACATCTTTCCCTTCAAGAAGCCTTTCGCTAAGGGTGTTCTTGTGGAATTGGCAAAGGGATAATTGGAAGCCCATAGATGGCTATGGTGAAAAAGGAAATATCTTCCGTTCAAAACTGGAAAGAAGCTTTCTGAGAAACTGCTCTGTGTTCTGTTAATTCATCTCACAGAATTACATCTTTCCCTTCAAGAAGCCTTTCGCCAAGGCTGTTCTTGTGGAATTGGCAAAGGGATATTTGGAAGCCCATAGAGGGCTATGGTGAAAAAGGAAATATCCTCCGTTCAAAACTGGAAAGAAGCTTTCTGAGAAACTGCTCTGTGTTCTGTTAATTCATCTCAGAGAGTTACATCTTTCCCTTCAAGAAGCCTTTCGCTAAGGCTGTTCTTGTGGAATTGGCAAAGGGATATTTGGAAGCCCATAGAGGGCTATGGTGAAAAAGGAAATATCTTGCGTTCAAAACTGGAAAGAAGCATTCTGAGAAACTGCTCTGTGTTCTGTTAATTCATCTCACAGAGTTACATCATTCGCTCAAGATGCCTTTCGCTAAGGCTGTTCTTGTGGAATTGTCAAAGGGATATTTGGAAGCCCATAGAGGGCTATGGTGAAAAAGGAAATATCTTCCGTTGAAAACTGGAAAGAAGCTTTCTGAGAAACTGCTCTGTGTTCTGTTAATTTATCTCACAGAGTTACATCTTTCCCTTCAAGAAGCCTTTCGCTAAGGCTGTTCTTGTGGAATTGGCAAAGGGATATTTGGAAGCCCATAGAGGGCTATGGTGAAAACGGAAATATCTTCCGTTCAAAACTGGAAAGAAGCTTTGTGAGAAACTGCTCTGTGTTCTGTTAATTCATCTCACAGAGTTACATCTTTCCCTTCAAGAAGCCTTTCGCTAAGGCTGTTCTTGTGGAATTGGCAAAGGGATATTTGGAAGCCCATAGAGGGCTATGGTGAAAAAGGAAATATCTTCCGTTCAAAACTGGAAAGAAGCTTTCTGAGAAACTGCTCTGTGTTCTGTTAATTCATCTCACAGAGTTACGTCTTTCCCTTCAAGAAGCCTTTCGATAAGGCTGTTCTTGTGGAATTGGCAAAGGGATATTTGGAAGCCCATAGAGGGGTATGGTGAAAAAGGAAATATCTTCCGTTCAGAAGTGTAAAGAAGCTTTCTGAGAAACTGCTCTGTGTTCTGTTAATTCATCTCACAGAGTTACATCTTTCCCTTCAAGAAGCCTTTCGCTAAGGATGTTCTTGTGGAATTGGCAAAGGGATATTTGGAAGCCCATAGAGGACTACGGTGAAAAAGGAAATATCTTCCGTTCAAAACTGGAAAGAAGCTTTCTGAGAAACTGCTCTGTGTTCTGTTAATTCATCTCACAGAGTTACATCTTTCCCTTCAAGAAGCCTTTCGCTAAGGCTGTTCTTGTGGAATTGGCAAAGGGATATTTGGAAGCCCATAGAGGGCTATGGCGAAAAAGGAAATATCTTCCGTTCAAAACTGGAAAGAAGCTTTCTGAGAAACTGCTCTGTGTTCTGTTAATTCATCTCACAGAGTTACATCTTTCCCTTCAAGAAGCCTTTCGCTAAGGCTGTTCTTGTGGAATTGGCAATGGGATATTTGGAAGCCCATAGAGGGCTATGGTGAAAAAGGAAATATCTTCCGTTCAAAACTGGAAAGAAGCTTTCTGAGAAACTGCTCTGTGTTCTGTTAATTCATCTCAGAGAGTTACATCTTTCCCTTCAAGAAGCCTTTCGCTAAGGCTGTTCTTGTGGAATTGGCAAAGGGATATTTGGAAGCCCATAGAGGGCTATGGTGAAAAAGGAAATATCTTACGTTCAAAACTGGAAAGAAGCATTCTGAGAAACTGCTCTGTGTTCTGTTAATTCATCTCACAGAGTTACATCATTCGCTCAAGATGCCTTTCGCTAAGGCTGTTCTTGTGGAAATGGCAAAGGGATATTTGGAAGCCCATAGAGGGCTATGGTGAAAAAGGAAATATCTTCCGTTGAAAACTGGAAAGAAGCTTTCTGAGAAACTGCTCTGTGTTCTGTTAATTTATCTCACAGAGTTACACCTTTCCCTTCAAGAAGCCTTTCGCTAAGGCTGTTCTTGTGGAATTGGCAAAGGGATATTTGGAAGCCCATAGAGGGCTATGGTGAAAAAGGAAATATCTTCCGTTCAAAACTGGAAAGAAGGTTTGTGATAAACTGCTCTGTGTTCTGTTAATTCATCTCACAGTGTTACATCTTTCCCTTCAAGAAGCCTTTCGCTAAGGCTGTTCTTGTGGAATTGGCAAAGGGATATTTGGAAGCCCATAGAGGGCTATGTTGAAAAAGGAAATATCTTCCGTTCAAAACTGGAAAGAAGCTTTCTGAGAAACTGCTCTGTGTTCTGTTAATTCATCTCACAGAGTTACGTCTTTCCCTTCAAGAAGCCTTTCGCTAAGTCTGTTCTTGTGGAATTGGCAAAGGGATATTTGGAAGCCCATAGAGGGCTATGGTGAAAAAGGAAATATCTTCCGTTCAGAAGTGTAAAGAAGCTTTCTGAGAAACTGCTCTGTGTTCTGTTAATTCATCTCACAGAGTTACATCTTTCCCTTCAAGAAGCGTTTCGCTAAGGATGTTCTTGTGGAATTGGCAAAGGGATATTTGGAAGCCCATAGAGGACTATGGTGAAAAAGGAAATATCTTCCGTTCAAAACTGGAAAGAAGCTTTCTGAGAAACTGCTCTGTGTTCTGTTAATTCATCTCACAGAGTTACATCTTTCCCTTCAAGAAGCCTTTCGCTAAGGCTGTTCTTGTGGAATTGGCAAAGGGATATTTGGAAGCCCATAGAGGGCTATGGTGAAAAAGGAAATATCTTCCGTTCAAAACTGGAAAGAAGCTTTCTGAGAAACTGCTCTGTGTTCTGTTAATTCATCTCACAGAGTTACATCTTTCCCTTCAAGAAGCCTTTCGCTAAGGCTGTTCTTGTGGAATTGGCAAAGGGATATTTGGAAGCCCATAGAGGGCTATGGTGAAAAAGGAAATATCTTCCGTTCAAAACTGGAAAGAAGCTTTCTGAGAAACTGCTCTGTGTTCTGTTAATTCATCTCACAGAGTTACATCTTTCCCTTCAAGAAGCCTTTCGCTAAGGCTGTTCTTGTGGAATTGGCAAAGGGATATTTGGAAGCCCATAGAGGGCTATGGTGAAAAAGGAAATATCTTCCGTTCAAAACTGGAAAGAAGATTTCTGAGAAACTGCTCTGTGTTCTGTTAATTCATCTCACATAGTTACGTCTTTCCCTTCAAGAAGCCTTTCGCTAAGGCTGTTCTTGTAGAATTGGCAAAGGGATATTTGGAAGCCCATAGAGGGCTATGGTGAAAAAGGAAATATCTTCCGTTCAAAACTGGAAAGAAGCTTTCTGAGAAACTGCTCTGTGTTCTGTTAATTCATCTCACAGAGTTACGTCTTTCCCTTCAAGAAGCCTTTCGCTAAGGCTGTTCTTGGTGAATTGGCAAAGGGATATTTGGAAGCCCATAGAGGGCTATGGTGAAAAAGGAAATATCTTCCGTTCCAAAGTGTAAAGAAGCTTTCTGAGAAACTGCTCTTTGTTCTGTTAATTCATCTCACAGAGTTACATCTTTCCCTTCAAGAAGCCTTTCGCTAAGGCTGTTCTTGTGGAATTGGCAAAGGGATATTTGGAAGCCCATAGAGGGCTATGGTGAAAAAGGAAATATCTTCCGTTCAAAACTGGAAAGAATCTTTCTGAGAAACTGCTCTGTTTTCTGTTAATTCATCTCACAGAGTTACATCTTTCCCTTCAAGAAGCCTTTCGCTAAGGCTGTTCTTGTGGAATTGGCAAAGGGATATTTGGAAGCCCATAGAGGGCTATGGTGAAAAAGGAAATATCTTCCGTTCAAAACTGGAAAGAAGCTTTCTGAGAAACTGCTCTGTGTTCTGTTAATTCATCTCACAGAGTTACGTCTTTCCCTTCAAGAAGCCTTTCGCTAAGGCTGTTCTTGGGGAATTGGCAAAGGGATATTTGGAAGCCCATAGAGGACTATGGTGAAAAAGGAAATATCTTCCGTTCAAAACTGGAAAGAAGCTTTATGAGAAACTGCTCTGTGTTCTGTTAATTCATCTCACAGAGTTACATCTTTCCCTTCAAGAAGCCTTTGGCTAAGGCTGTTCTTGTGGAATTGGCAAAGGGATATTTGGAAGCCCATAGAGGGCTATGGTGAAAAAGGAAATATCTCCCGTTCAAAAGTGTAAAGAAGCTTTCTGAGAAACTGCTCTGTGTTCTGTTAATTCATCTCACATAGTTACGTCTTTCCCTTCAAGAAGCCTTTCGCTAAGGCTGTTCTTGTGGAATTGGCAAAGGGATATTTCGAAGCCCAAGAGGGCTATGGTGAAAAAGGAAATATCTTCCGTTCAAAACTGGAAAGAAGCTTTCTGAGAAACTGCTCTGTGCTCTGTTAATTCATCTCACAGAGTTACATCTTTCCCTTCAAGAAGCCTTTCGCTAAGGCTGTTCTTGTGGAATTGGCAAAGGGATATTTGGAAGCCCATAGAGGGCTATGGTGAAAAAGGAAATATCTTCCGTTCAAAACTGGAAAGAAGCTTTCTGAGAAACTGCTCTGTGTTCTGTTAATTCATCTCACAGAGTTACATCATTCCCTCAAGATGCCTTTCGCTCCGGCTGTTCTTGTGGAATTGGCAAAGGGATATTTGGAAGCCCATAGAGGGCTATGGTGAAAAAGGAAATATCTTCCGTTCAAAACTGGAAAGAAGCTTTCTGAGAAACTGCTCTGTGTTCTGTTAATTCATCTCACAGGGTTACATCTTTCCCTTCAAGAAGCCTTTAGCTAAGGCTGTTCTTGTGGAATTGGCAAAGGGATATTTGGAAGCCCATAGAGGGCTATGGTGAAAATGGAAATATCTTCCGTTCAAAACTGTAAAGAAGCTTTGTGAGAAACTGCTCTGTGTTCTGTTAATTCATCTCACATAGTTACATCTTTCCCTTCAAGAAGCCTTTCGCTAAGGCTGTTCTTGTGGAATTGGCAAAGGGATATTTGGAAGCCCATAGAGGGCTATGGTGAAAAAGGAAATATCTTCCGTTCAAAACTGGAAAGAAGCTTTCTGAGAAACTGCTCTGTGTTCTGTTAATTCATCTCACAGAGTTACGTCTTTCCCTTCAAGAGGCCTTTCGCTAAGGCTGTTCTTGTGGAATTGGCAAAGGGATATTTGGAAGCCCATAGAGGGCTTTGGTGAAAAAGGAAATATCTTCCGTTCAAAACTGGAAAGAAGCTTTCTGAGAAACTGCTCTGTGTTCTGTTAATTCATCTCACAGAGTTACATCTTTCCCTTCAAGAAGCCTTTCGCTAAGGCTGTTCTTGTGGAATTGGCAAAGGGATATTTGGAAGCCCATAGAGGGCTATGGTGAAAAAGGAAATATCTTCCGTTCAAAACTGGAAAGAAGCTTTCTGAGAAACTGCTCTGTGTTATGTTAATTCATCTCACAGAGTTACATCTTTCCCTTCAAGAAGCCTTTCGCTAAGGGTGTTCTTGTGGAATTGGCAAAGGGATAATTGGAAGCCCATAGATGGCTATGGTGAAAAAGGAAATATGTTCCGTTCAAAACTGGAAAGAAGCTTTCTGAGAAACTGCTCTGTGTTCTGTTAATTCATCTCACAGAATTACATCTTTCCCTTCAAGAAGCCTTTCGCTAAGCCTGTTCTTGTGGAATTGGCAAAGGGATATTTGGAAGCCCATAGAGGGCTATGGTGAAAAAGGAAATATCTTCCGTTCAAAACTGGAAAGAAGCTTTCTGAGAAACTGTTCTGTGTTCTGTTAATTCATCTCAGAGAGTTACATCTTTCCCTTCAAGAAGCCTTTCGCTAAGGCTGTTCTTGTGGAATTGGCAAAGGGATATTTGGAAGCCCATAGAGGGCTATGGTGAAAAAGGTAATATCTTCCGTTCAAAACTGGAAAGAAGCATTCTGAGAAACTGCTCTGTGTTCTGTTAATTCATCTCACAGAGTTACATCATTCGCTCAAGATGCCTTTCGCTAAGGCTGTTCTTGTGGAAATGGCAAAGGGATATTTGGAAGCCCATAGAGGGCTATGGTGAAAAAGGAAATATCTTCCGTTGAAAACTGGAAAGAAGCTTTCTGAGAAACTGCTCTGTGTTCTGTTAATTTATCTCACAGAGTTACATCTTTCCCTTCAAGAAGCCTTTCGCTAAGGCTGTTCTTGTGGAATTGGCAAAGGGATATTTGGAAGCCCATAGAGGGCTATGGTGAAAAAGGAAATATCTTCCGTTCAAAACTGGAAAGAAGCTTTGTGAGAAACTGCTCTGTGTTCTGTTAATTCATCTCACAGTGTTACATCTTTCCCTTCAAGAAGCCTTTCGCTAAGGCTGTTCTTGTGGAATTGGCAAAGGGATATTTGGAAGCCCATAGAGGGCTATGGTGAAAAAGGAAATATCTTCCGTTCAAAACTGGAAAGAAGCTTTCTGAGAAACTGCTCTGTGTTCTGTTAATTCATCTCACAGAGTTACGTCTTTCCGTTCAAGAAGCCTTTCGCTAAGGCTGTTCTTGTGGAATTGGCAAAGTTATATTTTGAAGCCCAAGAGGGCTATGGTGAAAAAGGAAATATCTTCCGTTCAAAACTGGAAAGAAGCTTTCTGAGAAACTGCTCTGTGCTCTGTTAATTCATCTCACAGAGTTACATCTTTCCCTTCAAGAAGCCTTTCGCTAAGGCTGTTCTTGTGGAATGGGCAAAGGGATATTTGGAAGCCCATAGAGGGCTATGGTGAAAAAGGAAATATCTTCCGTTCAAAACTGGAAAGAAGCTTTCTGAGAAACTGCTCTGTGTTCTGTTAATTCATCTCACAGAGTTACATCATTCCCTCAAGATGCCTTTCGCTACGGCTGTTCTTGTGGAATTGGCAAAGGGATATTTGGAAGCCCATAGAGGGCTATGGTGAAAAAGGAAATATCTTCCGTTCAAAACTGGAAAGAAGCATTCTGAGAAACTGCTCTGTGTTCTGTTAATTCATCTCACAGAGTTACATCATTCCCTCAAGATGCCTTTCGCTAAGGCTGTTCTTGTGGAATTGGCAAAGGGATATTTGGAAGCCCATAGAGGGCTATGGTGAAAAAGGAAATATCTTCCGTTGAAAACTGGAAAGAAGCTTTCTGAGAAACTGCTCTGTGTTCTGTTAATTTATCTCACAGAGTTACATCTTTCCCTTCAAGAAGCCTTTCGCTAAGGCTGTTCTTGTGGAATTGGCAAAGGGATATTTGGAAGCCCATAGAGGGCTATGGTGAAAAAGTAAATATCTTCCGTTCAAACCTGGAAAGAAGCTTTGTGAGAAACTGCTCTGTGTTCTGTTAATTCATCTCACAGAGTTACATCTTTCCCTTCAAGAAGCCTTTCGCTAAGGCTGTTCTTGTGGAATTGGCAAAGGGATATTTGGAAGCCCATAGAGGGCTATGGTGAAAAAGGAAATATCTTCCGTTCAAAACTGGAAAGAAGCTTTGTGAGAAACTGCTCTGTGTTCTGTTAATTCATCTCACAGTGTTACATCTTTCCCTTCAAGAAGCCTTTCGCTAAGGCTGTTCTTGTGGAATTGGCAAAGGGATATTTGGAAGCCCATAGAGGGCTATGGTGAAAAAGGAAATATCTTCCGTTCAAAACTGGAAAGAAGCTTTCTGAGAAACTGCTCTGTGTTCTGTTAATTCATCTCACAGAGTTACGTCTTTCCCTTCAAGAAGCCTTTCGCTAAGGCTGTTCTTGTGGAATTGGCAAAGTTATATTTTGAAGCCCAAGAGGGCTATGGTGAAAAAGGAAATATCTTCCGTTCAAAAATGGAAAGAAGCTTTCTGAGAAACTGCTCTGTGCTCTGTTAATTCATCTCACAGAGTTACATCTTTCCCTTCAAGAAGCCTTTCGCTAAGGCTGTTCTTGTGGAATGGGCAAAGGGATATTTGGAAGCCCATAGAGGGCTATGGTGAAAAAGGAAATATCTTCCGTTCAAAACTGGAAAGAAGCTTTCTGAGAAACTGCTCTGTGTTCTGTTAATTCATCTCACAGAGTTACATCATTCCCTCAAGATGCCTTTCGCTACGGCTGTTCTTGTGGAATGGGCAAAGGGATATTTGGAAGCCCATAGAGGGCTATGGTGAAAAAGGAAATATCTTCCGTTCAAAACTGGAAAGAAGCATTCTGAGAAACTGCTCTGTGTTCTGTTAATTCATCTCAGAGAGTTACATCATTTCCTCAAGATGCCTTTCGCTAAGGCTGTTCTTGTGGAATTGGCAAAGGGATATTTGGAAGCCCATAGAGGGCTATGGTGAAAAAGGAAATATCTTCCGTTGAAAACTGGAAAGAAGCTTTCTGAGAAACTGCTCTGTGTTCTGTTAATTTATCTCACAGAGTTACATCTTTCCCTTCAAGAAGCCTTTCGCTAAGGCTGTTCTTGTGGAATTGGCAAAGGGATATTTGGAAGCCCATAGAGGGCTATGGTGAAAAAGGAAATATCTTCCGTTGAAAACTGGAAAGAAGCTTTCTGAGAAACTGCTCTGTGTTCTGTTAATTTATCTCACAGAGTTACATCTTTCCCTTCAAGAAGCCTTTCGCTAAGGCTGTTCTTGTGGAATTGGCAAAGGGATATTTGGAAGCCCATAGAGGGCTATGGTGAAAAAGTAAATATCTTCCGTTCAAAACTGGAAAGAAGCTTTGTGAGAAACTGCTCTGTGTTCTGTTAATTCATCTCACAGAGTTACATCTTTCCCTTCAAGAAGTCTTTCGCTAAGGCTGTTCTTGTGGAATTGGCAAAGGGATATTTGGAAGCCCATAGAGGGCTATGGTGAAAAAGGAAATATCTTCCGTTCAAAACTGGAAAGAAGCTTTGTGAGAAACTGCTCTGTGTTCTGTTAATTCATCTCACAGTGTTACATCTTTCCCTTCAAGAAGCCTTTCGCTAAGGCTGTTCTTGTGGAATTGGCAAAGGGATATTTGGAAGCCCATAGAGGGCTATGGTGAAAAAGGAAATATCTTCCGTTCAAAACTGGAAAGAAGCTTTCTGAGAAACTGCTCTGTGTTCTGTTAATTCATCTCAGAGAGTTACATCATTTCCTCAAGATGCCTTTCGCTAAGGCTGTTCTTGTGGAATTGGCAAAGGGATATTTGGAAGCCCATAGAGGGCTATGGTGAAAAAGGAAATATCTTCCGTTGAAAACTGGAAAGAAGCTTTCTGAGAAACTGCTCTGTGTTCTGTTAATTTATCTCACAGAGTTACATCTTTCCCTTCAAGAAGCCTTTCGCTAAGGCTGTTCTTGTGGAATTGGCAAAGGGATATTTGGAAGCCCATACAGGGCTATGGTGAAAAAGTAAATATCTTCCGTTCAAAACTGGAAAGAAGCTTTGTGAGAAACTGCTCTGTGTTCTGTTAATTCATCTCACAGAGTTACATCTTTCCCTTCAAGAAGTCTTTCGCTAAGGCTGTTCTTGTGGAATTGGCAAAGGGATATTTGGAAGCCCATAGAGGGCTATGGTGAAAAAGGAAATATCTTCCGTTCAAAACTGGAAAGAAGCTTTGTGAGAAACTGCTCTGTGTTCTGTTAATTCATCTCACAGTGTTACATCTTTCCCTTCAAGAAGCCTTTCGCTAAGGCTGTTCTTGTGGAATTGGCAAAGGGATATTTGGAAGCCCATAGAGGGCTATGGTGAAAAAGGAAATATCTTCCGTTCAAAACTGGAAAGAAGCTTTCTGAGAAACTGCTCTGTGTTCTGTTAATTCATCTCAGAGAGTTACGTCTTTCCCTTCAAGAAGCCTTTCGCTAAGGCTGTTCTTGTGGAATTGGCAAAGTTATATTTTGAAGCCCAAGAGGGCTATGGTGAAAAAGGAAATATCTTCCGTTCAAAACTGGAAAGAAGCTTTCTGAGAAACTGCTCTGTGCTCTGTTAATTCATCTCACAGAGTTACATCTTTCCCTTCAAGAAGCCTTTCGCTAAGGCTGTTCTTGTGGAATGGGCAAAGGGATATTTGGAAGCCCATAGAGGGCTATGGTGAAAAAGGAAATATCTTCCGTTCAAAACTGGAAAGAAGCTTTCTGAGAAACTGCTCTGTGTTCTGTTAATTCATCTCACAGAGTTACATCATTCCCTCAAGATGCCTTTCGCTACGGCTGTTCTTGTGGAATGGGCAAAGGGATATTTGGAAGCCCATAGAGGGCTATGGTGAAAAAGGAAATATCTTCCGTTCAAAACTGTAAAGAAGCATTCTGAGAAACTGCTCTGTGTTCTGTTAATTCATCTCACAGAGTTACATCATTCCCTCAAGATGCCTTTCGCTAAGGCTGTTCTTGTGGAATTGGCAAAGGGATATTTGGAAGCCCATAGAGGGCTATGGTGAAAAAGGAAATATCTTCCGTTGAAAACTGGAAAGAAGCTTTCTGAGAAACTGCTCTGTGTTCTGTTAATTTATCTCACAGAGTTACATCTTTCCCTTCAAGAAGCCTTTCGCTAAGGCTGTTCTTGTGGAATTGGCAAAGGGATATTTGGAAGCCCATAGAGGGCTATGGTGAAAAAGTAAATATCTTCCGTTCAAAACTGGAAAGAAGCTTTGTGAGAAACTGCTCTGTGTTCTGTTAATTCATCTCACAGAGTTACATCTTTCCCTTCAAGAAGCCTTTCGCTAAGGCTGTTCTTGTGGAATTGGCAAAGGGATATTTGGAAGCCCATAGAGGGCTATGGTGAAAAAGGAAATATCTTCCGTTCAAAACTGGAAAGAAGCTTTCTGAGAAACTGCTCTGTGTTCTGTTAATTCATCTCACAGAGTTACGTCTTTCCCTTCAAGAAGCCTTTCGCTAAGGCTGTTCTTGTGGAATTGGCAAAGGGATATTTGGAAGCCCATAGAGGGCTATGTTGAAAAAGGAAATATCTTCCGTTCCAAAGTGTAAAGAAGCTTTCTGAGAAACTGCTCTTTGTTCTGTTAATTCATCTCACAGAGTTACATCTTTCCCTTCAAGAAGCCTTTCGCTAAGGCTGTTCTTGTGGAATTGGCAAAGGGATATTTGGAAGCCCATAGAGGGCTATGGTGAAAAAGGAAATATCTTCCGTTCAAAACTGGAAAGAATCTTTCTGAGAAACTGCTCTGTGTTCTGTTAATTTATCTCACAGAGTTACATCTTTCCCTTCAAGAAGCCTTTCGCTAAGGCTGTTCTTGTGGAATTGGCAAAGGGATATTTGGAAGCCTATAGAGGGCTATGGTGAAAAAGGAAATATCTTCCGTTCAAAACTGGAAAGAAGCTTTCTGAGAAACTGCTCTGTGTTCTGTTGATTCATCGCACACAGTTACATCTTTCCCTTCAAGAATCCTTTCGCTAAGGCTGTTCTTGTGGAATTGGCAAAGGGATATTTGGAAGCCCATAGAGGGCTATGGTGAAAAAGGAAATATCTTCCGTTCAAAACTGGAAAGAAGCTTTCTGAGAAACTGCTCTGTGTTCTGTTAATACATCTCACAGAGTTACATCTTTCCCTTCAAGAAGCCTTTCGCTAAGGCTGTTCTTGTGGAATTGGCAAAGGGATATTTGGAAGCCCATAGAGGGCTATGGTGAAAAAGGAAATATCTTCCGTTCAAAAGTGTAAAGAAGCTTTCTGAGAAACTGCTCTGTGTTCTGTTAATTCATCTCACATAGTTACGTCTTTCCCTTCAAGAAGCCTTTCGCTAAGGCTGTTCTTGTGGAATTGGCAAAGGGATATTTCGAAGCCCAAGAGGGCTATGGTGAAAAAGGAAATATCTTCCGTTCAAAACTGGAAAGAAGCTTTCTGAGAAACTGCTCTGTGCTCTGTTAATTCATCTCACAGAGTTACATCTTTCCCTTCAAGAAGCCTTTCGCTAAGACTGTTCTTGTGGAATTGGCAAAGGGATATTTGGAAGCCCATAGAGGGCTATGGTGAAAAAGTAAATATCTTCCGTTCAAAACTGGAAAGAAGCTTTGTGAGAAACTGCTCTGTGTTCTGTTAATTCATCTCACAGAGTTACATCTTTCCCTTCAAGAAGTCTTTCGCTAAGGCTGTTCTTGTGGAATTGGCAAAGGGATATTTGGAATCCCATAGAGGGCTAGGGTGAAAAAGGAAATATCTTCCGTTCAAAACTGGAAAGAAGCTTTGTGAGAAACTGCTCTGTGTTCTGTTAATTCATCTCACAGTGTTACATCTTTCCCTTCAAGAAGCCTTTCGCTAAGGCTGTTCTTGTGGAATTGGCAAAGGGATATTTGGAAGCCCATAGAGGGCTATGGTGAAAAAGGAAATATCTTCCGTTCAAAACTGGAAAGAAGCTTTCTGAGAAACTGCTCTGTGTTCTGTTAATTCATCTCAGAGAGTTACGTCTTTCCCTTCAAGAAGCCTTTCGCTAAGGCTGTTCTTGTGGAATTGGCAAAGTTATATTTTGAAGCCCAAGAGGGCTATGGTGAAAAAGGAAATATCTTCCGTTCAAAACTGGAAAGAAGCTTTCTGAGAAACTGCTCTGTGCTCTGTTAATTCATCTCACAGAGTTACATCTTTCCCTTCAAGAAGCCTTTCGCTAAGGCTGTTCTTGTGGAATGGGCAAAGGGATATTTGGAAGCCCATAGAGGGCTATGGTGAAAAAGGAAATATCTTCCGTTCAAAACTGGAAAGAAGCTTTCTGAGAAACTGCTCTGTGTTCTGTTAATTCATCTCACAGAGTTACATCATTCCCTCAAGATGCCTTTCGCTACGGCTGTTCTTGTGGAATGGGCAAAGGGATATTTGGAAGCCCATAGAGGGCTATGGTGAAAAAGGAAATATCTTCCGTTCAAAACTGGAAAGAAGCATTCTGAGAAACTGCTCTGTGTTCTGTTAATTCATCTCAGAGAGTTACATCATTTCCTCAAGATGCCTTTCGCTAAGGCTGTTCTTGTGGAATTGGCAAAGGGATATTTGGAAGCCCATAGAGGGCTATGGTGAAAAAGGAAATATCTTCCGTTGAAAACTGGAAAGAAGCTTTCTGAGAAACTGCTCTGTGTTCTGTTAATTTATCTCACAGAGTTACATCTTTCCCTTCAAGAAGCCTTTCGCTAAGGCTGTTCTTGTGGAATTGGCAAAGGGATATTTGGAAGCCCATAGAGGGCTATGGTGAAAAAGGAAATATCTTCCGTTGAAAACTGGAAAGAAGCTTTCTGAGAAACTGCTCTGTGTTCTGTTAATTTATCTCACAGAGTTACATCTTTCCCTTCAAGAAGCCTTTCGCTAAGGCTGTTCTTGTGGAATTGGCAAAGGGATATTTGGAAGCCCATAGAGGGCTATGGTGAAAAAGTAAATATCTTCCGTTCAAAACTGGAAAGAAGCTTTGTGAGAAACTGCTCTGTGTTCTGTTAATTCATCTCACAGAGTTACATCTTTCCCTTCAAGAAGTCTTTCGCTAAGGCTGTTCTTGTGGAATTGGCAAAGGGATATTTGGAAGCCCATAGAGGGCTATGGTGAAAAAGGAAATATCTTCCGTTCAAAACTGGAAAGAAGCTTTGTGAGAAACTGCTCTGTGTTCTGTTAATTCATCTCACAGTGTTACATCTTTCCCTTCAAGAAGCCTTTCGCTAAGGCTGTTCTTGTGGAATTGGCAAAGGGATATTTGGAAGCCCATAGAGGGCTATGGTGAAAAAGGAAATATCTTCCGTTCAAAACTGGAAAGAAGCTTTCTGAGAAACTGCTCTGTGTTCTGTTAATTCATCTCAGAGAGTTACATCATTTCCTCAAGATGCCTTTCGCTAAGGCTGTTCTTGTGGAATTGGCAAAGGGATATTTGGAAGCCCATAGAGGGCTATGGTGAAAAAGGAAATATCTTCCGTTGAAAACTGGAAAGAAGCTTTCTGAGAAACTGCTCTGTGTTCTCTTAATTTATCTCACAGAGTTACATCTTTCCCTTCAAGAAGCCTTTCGCTAAGGCTGTTCTTGTGGAATTGGCAAAGGGATATTTGGAAGCCCATACAGGGCTATGGTGAAAAAGTAAATATCTTCCGTTCAAAACTGGAAAGAAGCTTTGTGAGAAACTGCTCTGTGTTCTGTTAATTCATCTCACAGAGTTACATCTTTCCCTTCAAGAAGTCTTTCGCTAAGGCTGTTCTTGTGGAATTGGCAAAGGGATATTTGGAAGCCCATAGAGGGCTATGGTGAAAAAGGAAATATCTTCCGTTCAAAACTGGAAAGAAGCTTTGTGAGAAACTGCTCTGTGTTCTGTTAATTCATCTCACAGTGTTACATCTTTCCCTTCAAGAAGCCTTTCGCTAAGGCTGTTCTTGTGGAATTGGCAAAGGGATATTTGGAAGCCCATAGAGGGCTATGGTGAAAAAGGAAATATCTTCCGTTCAAAACTGGAAAGAAGCTTTCTGAGAAACTGCTCTGTGTTCTGTTAATTCATCTCAGAGAGTTACGTCTTTCCCTTCAAGAAGCCTTTCGCTAAGGCTGTTCTTGTGGAATTGGCAAAGTTATATTTTGAAGCCCAAGAGGGCTATGGTGAAAAAGGAAATATCTTCCGTTCAAAACTGGAAAGAAGCTTTCTGAGAAACTGCTCTGTGCTCTGTTAATTCATCTCACAGAGTTACATCTTTCCCTTCAAGAAGCCTTTCGCTAAGGCTGTTCTTGTGGAATGGGCAAAGGGATATTTGGAAGCCCATAGAGGGCTATGGTGAAAAAGGAAATATCTTCCGTTCAAAACTGGAAAGAAGCTTTCTGAGAAACTGCTCTGTGTTCTGTTAATTCATCTCACAGAGTTACATCATTCCCTCAAGATGCCTTTCGCTACGGCTGTTCTTGTGGAATGGGCAAAGGGATATTTGGAAGCCCATAGA
The DNA here is from genome assembly GCF_047675955.1 of Chlorocebus sabaeus. Classification (NCBI taxonomy): domain Eukaryota; kingdom Metazoa; phylum Chordata; class Mammalia; order Primates; family Cercopithecidae; genus Chlorocebus; species Chlorocebus sabaeus. Next base: position 54,850 of record NW_027328002.1, read on the forward strand.
GGGCTATGGTGAAAAAGGAAATATCTTCCGTTCAAAACTGGAAAGAAGCATTCTGAGAAACTGCTCTGTGTTCTGTTAATTCATCTCACAGAGTTACATCATTCCCTCAAGATGCCTTTCGCTAAGGCTGTTCTTGTGGAATTGGCAAAGGGATATTTGGAAGCCCATAGAGGGCTATGGTGAAAAAGGAAATATCTTCCGTTGAAAACTGGAAAGAAGCTTTCTGAGAAACTGCTCTGTGTTCTGTTAATTTATCTCACAGAGTTACATCTTTCCCTTCAAGAAGCCTTTCGCTAAGGCTGTTCTTGTGGAATTGGCAAAGGGATATTTGGAAGCCCATAGAGGGCTATGGTGAAAAAGTAAATATCTTCCGTTCAAAACTGGAAAGAAGCTTTGTGAGAAACTGCTGTGTGTTCTGTTAATTCATCTCACAGAGTTACATCTTTCCCTTCAAGAAGCCTTTCGCTAAGGCTGTTCTTGTGGAATTGGCAAAGGGATATTTGGAAGCCCATAGAGGGCTATGGTGAAAAAGGAAATATCTTCCGTTCAAAACTGGAAAGAAGCTTTCTGAGAAACTGCTCTGTGTTCTGTTAATTCATCTCACAGAGTTACGTCTTTCCCTTCAAGAAGCCTTTCGCTAAGGCTGTTCTTGTGGAATTGGCAAAGGGATATTTGGAAGCCCATAGAGGGCTATGGTGAAAAAGGAAATATCTTCCGTTCCAAAGTGTAAAGAAGCTTTCTGAGAAACTGCTCTTTGTTCTGTTAATTCATCTCACAGAGTTACATCTTTCCCTTCAAGAAGCCTTTCGCTAAGGCTGTTCTTGTGGAATTGGCAAAGGGATATTTGGAAGCCCATAGAGGGCTATGGTGAAAAAGGAAATATCTTCCGTTCAAAACTGGAAAGAATCTTTCTGAGAAACTGCTCTGTGTTCTGTTAATTTATCTCACAGAGTTACATCTTTCCCTTCAAGAAGCCTTTCGCTAAGGCTGTTCTTGTGGAATTGGCAAAGGGATATTTGGAAGCCTATAGAGGGCTATGGTGAAAAAGGAAATATCTTCCGTTCAAAACTGGAAAGAAGCTTTCTGAGAAACTGCTCTGTGTTCTGTTGATTCATCGCACACAGTTACATCTTTCCCTTCAAGAAGCCTTTCGCTAAGGCTGTTCTTGTGGAATTGGCAAAGGGATATTTGGAAGCCCATAGAGGGCTATGGTGAAAAAGGAAATATCTTCCGTTCAAAACTGGAAAGAAGCTTTCTGAGAAACTGCTCTGTGTTCTGTTAATACATCTCACAGAGTTACATCTTTCCCTTCAAGAAGCCTTTCGCTAAGGCTGTTCTTGTGGAATTGGCAAAGGGATATTTGGAAGCCCATAGAGGGCTATGGTGAAAAAGGAAATATCTTCCGTTCAAAAGTGTAAAGAAGCTTTCTGAGAAACTGCTCTGTGTTCTGTTAATTCATCTCACATAGTTACGTCTTTCCCTTCAAGAAGCCTTTCGCTAAGGCTGTTCTTGTGGAATTGGCAAAGGGATATTTCGAAGCCCAAGAGGGCTATGGTGAAAAAGGAAATATCTTCCGTTCAAAACTGGAAAGAAGCTTTCTGAGAAACTGCTCTGTGCTCTGTTAATTCATCTCACAGAGTTACATCTTTCCCTTCAAGAAGCCTTTCGCTAAGACTGTTCTTGTGGAATTGGCAAAGGGATATTTGGAAGCCCATAGAGGGCTATGGTGAAAAAGTAAATATCTTCCGTTCAAAACTGGAAAGAAGCTTTGTGAGAAACTGCTCTGTGTTCTGTTAATTCATCTCACAGAGTTACATCTTTCCCTTCAAGAAGTCTTTCGCTAAGGCTGTTCTTGTGGAATTGGCAAAGGGATATTTGGAATCCCATAGAGGGCTAGGGTGAAAAAGGAAATATCTTCCGTTCAAAACTGGAAAGAAGCTTTGTGAGAAACTGCTCTGTGTTCTGTTAATTCATCTCACAGTGTTACATCTTTCCCTTCAAGAAGCCTTTCGCTAAGGCTGTTCTTGTGGAATTGGCAAAGGGATATTTGGAAGCCCATAGAGGGCTATGGTGAAAAAGGAAATATCTTCCGTTCAAAACTGGAAAGAAGCTTTCTGAGAAACTGCTCTGTGTTCTGTTAATTCATCTCAGAGAGTTACGTCTTTCCCTTCAAGAAGCCTTTCGCTAAGGCTGTTCTTGTGGAATTGGCAAAGTTATATTTTGAAGCCCAAGAGGGCTATGGTGAAAAAGGAAATATCTTCCGTTCAAAACTGGAAAGAAGCTTTCTGAGAAACTGCTCTGTGCTCTGTTAATTCATCTCACAGAGTTACATCTTTCCCTTCAAGAAGCCTTTCGCTAAGGCTGTTCTTGTGGAATGGGCAAAGGGATATTTGGAAGCCCATAGAGGGCTATGGTGAAAAAGGAAATATCTTCCGTTCAAAACTGGAAAGAAGCTTTCTGAGAAACTGCTCTGTGTTCTGTTAATTCATCTCACAGAGTTACATCATTCCCTCAAGATGCCTTTCGCTACGGCTGTTCTTGTGGAATGGGCAAAGGGATATTTGGAAGCCCATAGAGGGCTATGGTGAAAAAGGAAATATCTTCCGTTCAAAACTGGAAAGAAGCATTCTGAGAAACTGCTCTGTGTTCTGTTAATTCATCTCACAGAGTTACATCATTCCCTCAAGATGCCTTTCGCTAAGGCTGTTCTTGTGGAATTGGCAAAGGGATATTTGGAAGCCCATAGAGGGCTATGGTGAAAAAGGAAATATCTTCCGTTGAAAACTGGAAAGAAGCTTTCTGAGAAACTGCTCTGTGTTCTGTTAATTTATCTCACAGAGTTACATCTTTCCCTTCAAGAAGCCTTTCGCTAAGGCTGTTCTTGTGGAATTGGCAAAGGGATATTTGGAAGCCCATAGAGGGCTATGGTGAAAAAGTAAATATCTTCCGTTCAAAACTGGAAAGAAGCTTTGTGAGAAACTGCTCTGTGTTCTGTTAATTCATCTCACAGAGTTACATCTTTCCCTTCAAGAAGCCTTTCGCTAAGGCTGTTCTTGTGGAATTGGCAAAGGGATATTTGGAAGCCCATAGAGGGCTATGGTGAAAAAGGAAATATCTTCCGTTCAAAACTGGAAAGAATCTTTCTGAGAAACTGCTCTGTGTTCTGTTAATTTATCTCACAGAGTTACATCTTTCCCTTCAAGAAGCCTTTCGCTAAGGCTGTTCTTGTGGAATTGGCAAAGGGATATTTGGAAGCCTATAGAGGGCTATGGTGAAAAAGGAAATATCTTCCGTTCAAAACTGGAAAGAAGCTTTCTGAGAAACTGCTCTGTGTTCTGTTGATTCATCGCACACAGTTACATCTTTCCCTTCAAGAAGCCTTTCGCTAAGGCTGTTCTTGTGGAATTGGCAAAGGGATATTTGGAAGCCCATAGAGGGCTATGGTGAAAAAGGAAATATCTTCCGTTCAAAACTGGAAAGAAGCTTTCTGAGAAACTGCTCTGTGTTCTGTTAATACATCTCACAGAGTTACATCTTTCCCTTCAAGAAGCCTTTCGCTAAGGCTGTTCTTGTGGAATTGGCAAAGGGATATTTGGAAGCCCATAGAGGGCTATGGTGAAAAAGGAAATATCTTCCGTTCAAAAGTGTAAAGAAGCTTTCTGAGAAACTGCTCTGTGTTCTGTTAATTCATCTCACATAGTTACGTCTTTCCCTTCAAGAAGCCTTTCGCTAAGGCTGTTCTTGTGGAATTGGCAAAGGGATATTTCGAAGCCCAAGAGGGCTATGGTGAAAAAGGAAATATCTTCCGTTCAAAACTGGAAAGAAGCTTTCTGAGAAACTGCTCTGTGCTCTGTTAATTCATCTCACAGAGTTACATCTTTCCCTTCAAGAAGCCTTTCGCTAAGACTGTTCTTGTGGAATTGGGAAAGGGATATTTGGAAGCCCATAGAGGGCTATGGTGAAAAAGGAAATATCTTCCGTTCAAAACTGGAAAGAAGCTTTCTGAGAAACTGCTCTGTGTTCTGTTAATTCATCTCACAGAGTTACATCATTCCCTCAAGATGCCTTTCGCTACGGCTGTTCTTGTGGAATTGGCAAAGGGATATTTGGAAGCCCATAGAGGGCTATGGTGAAAAAGGAAATATCTTCCGTTCAAAACTGGAAAGAAGCTTTCTGAGAAACTGCTCTGTGTTCTGTTAATTCATCTCACAGAGTTACATCTTTCCCTTCAAGAAGCCTTTCGCTAAGGATGTTCTTGTGGAATTGGCAAAGGGATATTTGGAAGCCCATAGAGGACTATGGTGAAAAAGGAAATATCTTCCGTTCAAAACTGGAAAGAAGCTTTCTGAGAAACTGCTCTGTGTTCTGTTAATTCATCTCACAGAGTTACATCTTTCCCTTCAAGAAGCCTTTCGCTAAGGCTGTTCTTGTGGAATTGGCAAAGGGATATTTGGAAGCCCATAGAGGGCTATGGTGAAAAAGGAAATATCTTCCGTTCAAAACTGGAAAGAAGCTTTCCGAGAAACTGCTCTGTGTTCTGTTAATTCATCTCACAGAGTTACATCTTTCCCTTCAAGAAGCCTTTCGCTAAGGCTGTTCTTGTGGAATTGGCAATGGGATATTTGGAAGCCCATAGAGGGCTATGGTGAAAAAGGAAATATCTTCCGTTCAAAACTGGAAAGAAGCTTTCTGAGAAACTGCTCTGTGTTCTGTTAATTCATCTCACAGAGTTACATCTTTCCCTTCAAGAAGTCTTTCGCTAAGGCTGTTCTTGTGGAATTGGCAAAGGGATATTTGGAAGCCCATAGAGGGCTATGGTGAAAAAGGAAATATCTTCCGTTCAAAACTGGAAAGAAGATTTCTGAGAAACTGCTCTGTGTTCTGTTAATTCATCTCACATAGTTACGTCTTTCCCTTCAAGAAGCCTTTCGCTAAGTCTGTTCTTGTGGAATTGGCAAAGGGATATTTGGAAGCCCATAGAGGGCTATGGTGAAAAAGGAAATATCTTCCGTTCAAAACTGGAAAGAAGCTTTCTGAGAAACTGCTCTGTGTTCTGTTAATTCATCTCACAGAGTTACGTCTTTCCCTTCAAGAAGCCTTTCGCTAAGGCTGTTCTTGTGGAATTGGCAAAGGGATATTTGGAAGCCCATAGAGGGCTATGGTGAAAAAGGAAATATCTTCCGTTCCAAAGTGTAAAGAAGCTTTCTGAGAAACTGCTCTTTGTTCTGTTAATTCATCTCACAGAGTTACATCTTTCCCTTCAAGAAGCCTTTCGCTAAGGCTGTTCTTGTGGAATTGGCAAAGGGATATTTGGAAGCCCATAGAGGGCTATGGTGAAAAAGGAAATATCCTCCGTTCAAAACTGGAAAGAATCTTTCTGAGAAACTGCTCTGTGTTCTGTTAATTTATCTCACAGAGTTACATCTTTCCCTTCAAGAAGCCTTTCGCTAAGGCTGTTCTTGTGGAATTGGCAAAGGGATATTTGGAAGCCCATAGAGGGCTATGGTGAAAAAGGAAATATCTTCCGTTCAAAACTGGAAAGAAGCTTTCTGAGAAACTGCTCTGTGTTCTGTTGATTCATCTCACAGAGTTACATCTTTCCCTTCAAGAAGCCTTTCGCTAAGGCTGTTCTTGTGGAATTGGCAAAGGGATATTTGGAAGCCCATAGAGGGCTATGGTGAAAAAGGAAATATCTTCGTTCAAAACTGGAAAGAAGCTTTCTGAGAAACTGCTCTGTGTTCTGTTAATTCATCTCACAGAGTTACATCTTTCCCTTCAAGAAGCCTTTCGCTAAGGCTGTTCTTGTGGAATTGGCAAAGGGATATTTGGAAGCCCATAGAGGGCTATGGTGAAAAAGGAAATATCTTCCGTTCAAAAGTGTAAAGAAGCTTTCTGAGAAACTGCTCTGTGTTCTGTTAATTCATCTCACATAGTTACGTCTTTCCCTTCAAGAAGCCTTTCGCTAAGGCTGTTCTTGTGGAATTGGCAAAGGGATATTTCGAAGCCCAAGAGGGCTATGGTGAAAAAGGAAATATCTTCCGTTCAAAACTGGAAAGAAGCTTTCTGAGAAACTGCTCTGTGCTCTGTTAATTCATCTCACAGAGTTACATCTTTCCCTTCAAGAAGCCTTTCGCTAAGGCTGTTCTTGTGGAATTGGCAAAGGGATATTTGGAAGCCCATAGAGGGCTATGGTGAAAAAGGAAATATCTTCCGTTCAAAACTGGAAAGAAGCTTTCTGAGAAACTGCTCTGTGTTCTGTTAGTTCATCTCACAGAGTTACGTCTTTCCCTTCAAGAAGCCTTTCGCTAAGGCTGTTCTTGTGGAATTGGCAAAGGGATATTTGGAAGCCCATAGAGGGCTATGGTGAAAAAGGAAATATCTTCCGTTCAAAACTGGAAAGAAGCTTTCTGAGAAACTGCTCTGTGTTCTGTTAATTCATCTCACAGAGTTACATCTTTCCCTTCAAGAAGCCTTTCGCTAAGACTGTTCTTGTGGAATTGGGAAAGGGATATTTGGAAGCCCATAGAGGGCTATGGTGAAAAAGGAAATATCTTCCGTTCAAAACTGGAAAGAAGCTTTCTGAGAAACTGCTCTGTGTTCTGTTAATTCATCTCACAGAGTTACATCATTCCCTCAAGATGCCTTTCGCTACGGCTGTTCTTGTGGAATTGGCAAAGGGATATTTGGAAGCCCATAGAGGGCTATGGTGAAAAAGGAAATATCTTCCGTTCAAAACTGGAAAGAAGCTTTCTGAGAAACTGCTCTGTGTTCTGTTAATTCATCTCACAGGGTTACATCTTTCCCTTCAAGAAGCCTTTAGCTAAGGCTGTTCTTGTGGAATTGGCAAAGGGATATTTGGAAGCCCATAGAGGGCTATGGTGAAAATGGAAATATCTTCCGTTCAAAACTGTAAAGAAGCTTTGTGAGAAACTGCTCTGTGTTCTGTTAATTCATCTCACATAGTTACATCTTTCCCTTCAAGAAGCCTTTCGCTAAGGCTGTTCTTGTGGAATTGGCAAAGGGATATTTGGAAGCCCATAAAGGGCTATGGTGAAAAAGGAAATATCTTCCGTTCAAAACTGGAAAGAAGCTTTCTGAGAAACTGCTCTGTGTTCTGTTAATTCATCTCACAGAGTTACGTCTTTCACTTCAAGAAGCCTTTCGCTAAGGCTGTTCTTGTGGAATTGGCAAAGGGATATTTGGAAGCCCATAGAGGGCTATGGTGAAAAAGGAAATATCTTCCGTTCAAAACTGGAAAGAAGCTTTCTGAGAAACTGCTCTGTGTTCTGTTAATTCATCTCACAGAGTTACATCTTTCCCTTCAAGAAGCCTTTCGCTAAGGCTGTTCTTGTGGAATTGGCAAAGGGATATTTGGAAGCCCATAGAGGGCTATGGTGAAAAAGGAAATATCTTCCGTTCAAAACTGGAAAGAAGCTTTCTGAGAAACTGCTCTGTGTTATGTTAATTCATCTCACAGAGTTACATCTTTCCCTTCAAGAAGCCTTTCGCTAAGGGTGTTCTTGTGGAATTGGCAAAGGGATAATTGGAAGCCCATAGATGGCTATGGTGAAAAAGGAAATATCTTCCGTTCAAAACTGGAAAGAAGCTTTCTGAGAAACTGCTCTGTGTTCTGTTAATTCATCTCACAGAATTACATCTTTCCCTTCAAGAAGCCTTTCGCTAAGGCTGTTCTTGTGGAATTGGCAAAGGGATATTTGGAAGCCCATAGAGGGCTATGGTGAAAAGGGAAATATCTTCCGTTCAAAACTGGAAAGAAGCTTTCTGAGAAACTGCTCTGTGTTCTGTTAATTCATCTCAGAGAGTTACATCTTTCCCTTCAAGAAGCCTTTCGCTAAGGCTGTTCTTGTGGAATTGGCAAAGGGATATTTGGAAGCCCATAGAGGGCTATGGTGAAAAAGGAAATATCTTCCGTTCAAAACTGGAAAGAAGCATTCTGAGAAACTGCTCTGTGTTCTGTTAATTCATCTCACAGAGTTACATCATTCGCTCAAGATGCCTTTCGCTAAGGCTGTTCTTGTGGAAATGGCAAAGGGATATTTGGAAGCCCATAGAGGGCTATGGTGAAAAAGGAAATATCTTCCGTTTAAAACTGGAAAGAAGCTTTCTGAGAAACTGCTCTGTGTTCTGTTAATTTATCTCACAGAGTTACATCTTTCCCTTCAAGAAGCCTTTCGCTAAGGCTGTTCTTGTGGAATTGGCAAAGGGATATTTGGAAGCCCATAGAGGGCTATGGTGAAAAAGTAAATATCTTCCGTTCAAAACTGGAAAGAAGCTTTGTGAGAAACTGCTCTGTGTTCTGTTAATTCATCTCACAGAGTTACATCTTTCCCTTCAAGAAGCCTTTCGCTAAGGCTGTTCTTGTGGAATTGGCAAAGGGATATTTGGAAGCCCATAGAGGGCTATGGTGAAAAAGGAAATATCTTCCGTTCAAAACTGGAAAGAAGCTTTCTGAGAAACTGCTCTGTGTTCTGTTAATTCATCTCACAGAGTTACGTCTTTCCCTTCAAGAAGCCTTTCGCTAAGGCTGTTCTTGTGGAATTGGCAAAGGGATATTTGGAAGCCCATAGAGGGCTATGGTGAAAAAGGAAATATCTTCCGTTCCAAAGTGTAAAGAAGCTTTCTGAGAAACTGCTCTTTGTTCTGTTAATTCATCTCACAGAGTTACATCTTTCCCTTCAAGAAGCCTTTCGCTAAGGCTGTTCTTGTGGAATTGGCAAAGGGATATTTGGAAGCCCATAGAGGGCTATGGTGAAAAAGGAAATATCTTCCGTTCAAAACTGGAAAGAATCTTTCTGAGAAACTGCTCTGTGTTCTGTTAATTTATCTCACAGAGTTACATCTTTCCCTTCAAGAAGCCTTTCGCTAAGGCTGTTCTTGTGGAATTGGCAAAGGGATATTTGGAAGCCTATAGAGGGCTATGGTGAAAAAGGAAATATCTTCCGTTCAAAACTGGAAAGAAGCTTTCTGAGAAACTGCTCTGTGTTCTGTTGATTCATCGCACACAGTTACATCTTTCCCTTCAAGAAGCCTTTCGCTAAGGCTGTTCTTGTGGAATTGGCAAAGGGATATTTGGAAGCCCATAGAGGGCTATGGTGAAAAAGGAAATATCTTCCGTTCAAAACTGGAAAGAAGCTTTCTGAGAAACTGCTCTGTGTTCTGTTAATTCATCTCACAGAGTTACATCTTTCCCTTCAAGAAGCCTTTCGCTAAGACTGTTCTTGTGGAATTGGGAAAGGGATATTTGGAAGCCCATAGAGGGCTATGGTGAAAAAGGAAATATCTTCCGTTCAAAACTGGAAAGAAGCTTTCTGAGAAACTGCTCTGTGTTCTGTTAATTCATCTCACAGAGTTACATCATTCCCTCAAGATGCCTTTCGCTACGGCTGTTCTTGTGGAATTGGCAAAGGGATATTTGGAAGCCCATAGAGGGCTATGGTGAAAAAGGAAATATCTTCCGTTCAAAACTGGAAAGAAGCTTTCTGAGAAACTGCTCTGTGTTCTGTTAATTCATCTCACAGGGTTACATCTTTCCCTTCAAGAAGCCTTTAGCTAAGGCTGTTCTTGTGGAATTGGCAAAGGGATATTTGGAAGCCCATAGAGGGCTATGGTGAAAATGGAAATATCTTCCGTTCAAAACTGTAAAGAAGCTTTGTGAGAAACTGCTCTGTGTTCTGTTAATTCATCTCACATAGTTACATCTTTCCCTTCAAGAAGCCTTTCGCTAAGGCTGTTCTTGTGGAATTGGCAAAGGGATATTTGGAAGCCCATAAAGGGCTATGGTGAAAAAGGAAATATCTTCCGTTCAAAACTGGAAAGAAGCTTTCTGAGAAACTGCTCTGTGTTCTGTTAATTCATCTCACAGAGTTACGTCTTTCCCTTCAAGAAGCCTTTCGCTAAGGCTGTTCTTGTGGAATTGGCAAAGGGATATTTGGAAGCCCATAGAGGGCTATGGTGAAAAAGGAAATATCTTCCGTTCAAAACTGGAAAGAAGCTTTCTGAGAAACTGCTCTGTGTTCTGTTAATTCATCTCACAGAGTTACATCTTTCCCTTCAAGAAGCCTTTCGCTAAGGCTGTTCTTGTGGAATTGGCAAAGGGATATTTGGAAGCCCATAGAGGGCTATGGTGAAAAAGGAAATATCTTCCGTTCAAAACTGGAAAGAAGCTTTCTGAGAAACTGCTCTGTGTTATGTTAATTCATCTCACAGAGTTACATCTTTCCCTTCAAGAAGCCTTTCGCTAAGGGTGTTCTTGTGGAATTGGCAAAGGGATAATTGGAAGCCCATAGATGGCTATGGTGAAAAAGGAAATATCTTCCGTTCAAAACTGGAAAGAAGCTTTCTGAGAAACTGCTCTGTGTTCTGTTAATTCATCTCACAGAATTACATCTTTCCCTTCAAGAAGCCTTTCGCTAAGGCTGTTCTTGTGGAATTGGCAAAGGGATATTTGGAAGCCCATAGAGGGCTATGGTGAAAAGGGAAATATCTTCCGTTCAAAACTGGAAAGAAGCTTTCTGAGAAACTGCTCTGTGTTCTGTTAATTCATCTCAGAGAGTTACATCTTTCCCTTCAAGAAGCCTTTCGCTAAGGCTGTTCTTGTGGAATTGGCAAAGGGATATTTGGAAGCCCATAGAGGGCTATGGTGAAAAAGGAAATATCTTCCGTTCAAAACTGGAAAGAAGCATTCTGAGAAACTGCTCTGTGTTCTGTTAATTCATCTCACAGAGTTACATCATTCGCTCAAGATGCCTTTCGCTAAGGCTGTTCTTGTGGAAATGGCAAAGGGATATTTGGAAGCCCATAGAGGGCTATGGTGAAAAAGGAAATATCTTCCGTTGAAAACTGGAAAGAAGCTTTCTGAGAAACTGCTCTGTGTTCTGTTAATTTATCTCACAGAGTTACATCTTTCCCTTCAAGAAGCCTTTCGCTAAGGCTGTTCTTGTGGAATTGGCAAAGGGATATTTGGAAGCCCATAGAGGGCTATGGTGAAAAAGGAAATATCTTCCGTTCAAAACTGGAAAGAAGCTTTCTGAGAAACTGCTCTGTGTTCTGTTAGTTCATCTCACAGAGTTACGTCTTTCCCTTCAAGAAGCCTTTCGCTAAGGCTGTTCTTGTGGAATTGGCAAAGGGATATTTGGAAGCCCATAGAGGGCTACGGTGAAAAAGGAAATATCTTCCGTTCCAAAGTGTAAAGAAGCTTTCTGAGAAACTGCTCTTTGTTCTGTTAATTCATCTCACAGAGTTACATCTTTCCCTTCAAGAAGCCTTTCGCTAAGGCTGTTCTTGTGGAATTGGCAAAGGGATATTTGGAAGCCCATAGAGGGCTATGGTGAAAAAGGAAATATCTTCCGTTCAAAACTGGAAAGAATCTTTCTGAGAAACTGCTCTGTGTTCTGTTAATTTATCTCACAGAGTTACATCTTTCCCTTCAAGAAGCCTTTCGCTAAGGCTGTTCTTGTGGAATTGGCAAAGGGATATTTGGAAGCCTATAGAGGGCTATGGTGAAAAAGGAAATATCTTCCGTTCAAAACTGGAAAGAAGCTTTCTGAGAAACTGCTCTGTGTTCTGTTGATTCATCTCACAGAGTTACATCTTTCCCTTCAAGAAGCCTTTCGCTAAGGCTGTTCTTGTGGAATTGGCAAAGGGATATTTGGAAGCCCATAGAGGGCTATGGTGAAAAAGGAAATATCTTCCGTTCAAAACTGGAAAGAATCTTTCTGAGAAACTGCTCTGTGTTCTGTTAATTTATCTCACAGAGTTACATCTTTCCCTTCAAGAAGCCTTTCGCTAAGGCTGTTCTTGTGGAATTGGCAAAGGGATATTTGGAAGCCTATAGAGGGCTATGGTGAAAAAGGAAATATCTTCCGTTCAAAACTGGAAAGAAGCTTTCTGAGAAACTGCTCTGTGTTCTGTTGATTCATCTCACAGAGTTACATCTTTCCCTTCAAGAAGCCTTTCGCTAAGGCTGTTCTTGTGGAATTGGCAAAGGGATATTTGGAAGCCCATAGAGGGCTATGGTGAAAAAGGAAATATCTTCGTTCAAAACTGGAAAGAAGCTTTCTGAGAAACTGCTCTGTGTTCTGTTAATTCATCTCACAGAGTTACATCATTCGCTCAAGATGCCTTTCGCTAAGGCTGTTCTTGTGGAAATGGCAAAGGGATATTTGGAAGCCCATAGAGGGCTATGGTGAAAAAGGAAATATCTTCCGTTGAAAACTGGAAAGAAGCTTTCTGAGAAACTGCTCTGTGTTCTGTTAATTTATCTCACAGAGTTACATCTTTCCCTTCAAGAAGCCTTTCGCTAAGGCTGTTCTTGTGGAATTGGCAAAGGGATATTTGGAAGCCCATAGAGGGCTATGGTGAAAAAGGAAATATCTTCCGTTCAAAACTGGAAAGAAGCTTTCTGAGAAACTGCTCTGTGTTCTGTTAGTTCATCTCACAGAGTTACGTCTTTCCCTTCAAGAAGCCTTTCGCTAAGGCTGTTCTTGTGGAATTGGCAAAGGGATATTTGGAAGCCCATAGAGGGCTACGGTGAAAAAGGAAATATCTTCCGTTCCAAAGTGTAAAGAAGCTTTCTGAGAAACTGCTCTTTGTTCTGTTAATTCATCTCACAGAGTTACATCTTTCCCTTCAAGAAGCCTTTCGCTAAGGCTGTTCTTGTGGAATTGGCAAAGGGATATTTGGAAGCCCATAGAGGGCTATGGTGAAAAAGGAAATATCTTCCGTTCAAAACTGGAAAGAATCTTTCTGAGAAACTGCTCTGTGTTCTGTTAATTTATCTCACAGAGTTACATCTTTCCCTTCAAGAAGCCTTTCGCTAAGGCTGTTCTTGTGGAATTGGCAAAGGGATATTTGGAAGCCTATAGAGGGCTATGGTGAAAAAGGAAATATCTTCCGTTCAAAACTGGAAAGAAGCTTTCTGAGAAACTGCTCTGTGTTCTGTTGATTCATCTCACAGAGTTACATCTTTCCCTTCAAGAAGCCTTTCGCTAAGGCTGTTCTTGTGGAATTGGCAAAGGGATATTTGGAAGCCCATAGAGGGCTATGGTGAAAAAGGAAATATCTTCCGTTCAAAACTGGAAAGAATCTTTCTGAGAAACTGCTCTGTGTTCTGTTAATTTATCTCACAGAGTTACATCTTTCCCTTCAAGAAGCCTTTCGCTAAGGCTGTTCTTGTGGAATTGGCAAAGGGATATTTGGAAGCCTATAGAGGGCTATGGTGAAAAAGGAAATATCTTCCGTTCAAAACTGGAAAGAAGCTTTCTGAGAAACTGCTCTGTGTTCTGTTGATTCATCTCACAGAGTTACATCTTTCCCTTCAAGAAGCCTTTCGCTAAGGCTGTTCTTGTGGAATTGGCAAAGGGATATTTGGAAGCCCATAGAGGGCTATGGTGAAAAAGGAAATATCTTCGTTCAAAACTGGAAAGAAGCTTTCTGAGAAACTGCTCTGTGTTCTGTTAATTCATCTCACAGAGTTACATCTTTCCCTTCAAGAAGCCTTTCGCTAAGGCTGTTCTTGTGGAATTGGCAAAGGGATATTTGGAAGCCCATAGAGGGCTATGGTGAAAAAGGAAATATCTTCCGTTCAAAAGTGTAAAGAAGCTTTCTGAGAAACTGCTCTGTGTTCTGTTAATTCATCTCACATAGTTACGTCTTTCCCTTCAAGAAGCCTTTCGCTAAGGCTGTTCTTGTGGAATTGGCAAAGGGATATTTCGAAGCCCAAGAGGGCTATGGTGAAAAAGGAAATATCTTCCGTTCAAAACTGGAAAGAAGCTTTCTGAGAAACTGCTCTGTGCTCTGTTAATTCATCTCACAGAGTTACATCTTTCCCTTCAAGAAGCCTTTCGCTAAGGCTGTTCTTGTGGAATTGGCAAAGGGATATTTGGAAGCCCATAGAGGGCTATGGTGAAAAAGGAAATATCTTCCGTTCAAAACTGGAAAGAAGCTTTCTGAGAAACTGCTCTGTGTTCTGTTAGTTCATCTCACAGAGTTACGTCTTTCCCTTCAAGAAGCCTTTCGCTAAGGCTGTTCTTGTGGAATTGGCAAAGGGATATTTGGAAGCCCATAGAGGGCTATGGTGAAAAAGGAAATATCTTCCGTTCCAAAGTGTAAAGAAGCTTTCTGAGAAACTGCTCTTTGTTCTGTTAATTCATCTCACAGAGTTACATCTTTCCCTTCAAGAAGCCTTTCGCTAAGGCTGTTCTTGTGGAATTGGCAAAGGGATATTTGGAAGCCCATAGAGGGCTATGGTGAAAAAGGAAATATCTTCCGTTCAAAACTGGAAAGAATCTTTCTGAGAAACTGCTCTGTGTTCTGTTAATTTATCTCACAGAGTTACATCTTTCCCTTCAAGAAGCCTTTCGCTAAGGCTGTTCTTGTGGAATTGGCAAAGGGATATTTGGAAGCCTATAGAGGGCTATGGTGAAAAAGGAAATATCTTCCGTTCAAAACTGGAAAGAAGCTTTCTGAGAAACTGCTCTGTGGTCTGTTGATTCATCACACACAGTTACATCTTTCCCTTCAAGAAGCCTTTCGCTAAGGCTGTTCTTGTGGAATTGGCAAAGGGATATTTGGAAGCCCATAGAGGGCTATGGTGAAAAAGGAAATATCTTCCGTTCAAAACTGGAAAGAAGCTTTCTGAGAAACTGCTCTGTGTTCTGTTAATTCATCTCACAGAGTTACATCTTTCCCTTTAAGAAGCCTTTCGCTAAGACTGTTCTTGTGGAATTGGGAAAGGGATATTTGGAAGCCCATAGAGGGCTATGGTGAAAAAGGAAATATCTTCCGTTCAAAACTGGAAAGAAGCTTTCTGAGAAACTGCTCTGTGTTCTGTTAATTCATCTCACAGAGTTACATCATTCCATCAAGATGCCTTTCGCTACGGCTGTTCTTGTGGAATTGGCAAAGGGATATTTGGAAGCCCATAGAGGGCTATGGTGAAAAAGGAAATATCTTCCGTTCAAAACTGGAAAGAAGCTTTCTGAGAAACTGCTCTGTGTTCTGTTAGTTCATCTCACAGAGTTACGTCTTTCCCTTCAAGAAGCCTTTCGCTAAGGCTGTTCTTGTGGAATTGGCAAAGGGATATTTGGAAGCCCATAGAGGGCTACGGTGAAAAAGGAAATATCTTCCGTTCCAAAGTGTAAAGAAGCTTTCTGAGAAACTGCTCTTTGTTCTGTTAATTCATCTCACAGAGTTACATCTTTCCCTTCAAGAAGCCTTTCGCTAAGGCTGTTCTTGTGGAATTGGCAAAGGGATATTTGGAAGCCCATAGAGGGCTATGGTGAAAAAGGAAATATCTTCCGTTCAAAACTGGAAAGAATCTTTCTGAGAAACTGCTCTGTGTTCTGTTAATTTATCTCACAGAGTTACATCTTTCCCTTCAAGAAGCCTTTCGCTAAGGCTGTTCTTGTGGAATTGGCAAAGGGATATTTGGAAGCCTATAGAGGGCTATGGTGAAAAAGGAAATATCTTCCGTTCAAAACTGGAAAGAAGCTTTCTGAGAAACTGCTCTGTGTTCTGTTGATTCATCTCACAGAGTTACATCTTTCCCTTCAAGAAGCCTTTCGCTAAGGCTGTTCTTGTGGAATTGGCAAAGGGATATTTGGAAGCCCATAGAGGGCTATGGTGAAAAAGGAAATATCTTCCGTTCAAAACTGGAAAGAATCTTTCTGAGAAACTGCTCTGTGTTCTGTTAATTTATCTCACAGAGTTACATCTTTCCCTTCAAGAAGCCTTTCGCTAAGGCTGTTCTTGTGGAATTGGCAAAGGGATATTTGGAAGCCTATAGAGGGCTATGGTGAAAAAGGAAATATCTTCCGTTCAAAACTGGAAAGAAGCTTTCTGAGAAACTGCTCTGTGTTCTGTTGATTCATCTCACAGAGTTACATCTTTCCCTTCAAGAAGCCTTTCGCTAAGGCTGTTCTTGTGGAATTGGCAAAGGGATATTTGGAAGCCCATAGAGGGCTATGGTGAAAAAGGAAATATCTTCGTTCAAAACTGGAAAGAAGCTTTCTGAGAAACTGCTCTGTGTTCTGTTAATTCATCTCACAGAGTTACATCTTTCCCTTCAAGAAGCCTTTCGCTAAGGCTGTTCTTGTGGAATTGGCAAAGGGATATTTGGAAGCCCATAGAGGGCTATGGTGAAAAAGGAAATATCTTCCGTTCAAAAGTGTAAAGAAGCTTTCTGAGAAACTGCTCTGTGTTCTGTTAATTCATCTCACATAGTTACGTCTTTCCCTTCAAGAAGCCTTTCGCTAAGGCTGTTCTTGTGGAATTGGCAAAGGGATATTTCGAAGCCCAAGAGGGCTATGGTGAAAAAGGAAATATCTTCCGTTCAAAACTGGAAAGAAGCTTTCTGAGAAACTGCTCTGTGCTCTGTTAATTCATCTCACAGAGTTACATCTTTCCCTTCAAGAAGCCTTTCGCTAAGGCTGTTCTTGTGGAATTGGCAAAGGGATATTTGGAAGCCCATAGAGGGCTATGGTGAAAAAGGAAATATCTTCCGTTCAAAACTGGAAAGAAGCTTTCTGAGAAACTGCTCTGTGTTCTGTTAGTTCATCTCACAGAGTTACGTCTTTCCCTTCAAGAAGCCTTTCGCTAAGGCTGTTCTTGTGGAATTGGCAAAGGGATATTTGGAAGCCCATAGAGGGCTATGGTGAAAAAGGAAATATCTTCCGTTCCAAAGTGTAAAGAAGCTTTCTGAGAAACTGCTCTTTGTTCTGTTAATTCATCTCACAGAGTTACATCTTTCCCTTCAAGAAGCCTTTCGCTAAGGCTGTTCTTGTGGAATTGGCAAAGGGATATTTGGAAGCCCATAGAGGGCTATGGTGAAAAAGGAAATATCTTCCGTTCAAAACTGGAAAGAATCTTTCTGAGAAACTGCTCTGTGTTCTGTTAATTTATCTCACAGAGTTACATCTTTCCCTTCAAGAAGCCTTTCGCTAAGGCTGTTCTTGTGGAATTGGCAAAGGGATATTTGGAAGCCTATAGAGGGCTATGGTGAAAAAGGAAATATCTTCCGTTCAAAACTGGAAAGAAGCTTTCTGAGAAACTGCTCTGTGGTCTGTTGATTCATCACACACAGTTACATCTTTCCCTTCAAGAAGCCTTTCGCTAAGGCTGTTCTTGTGGAATTGGCAAAGGGATATTTGGAAGCCCATAGAGGGCTATGGTGAAAAAGGAAATATCTTCCGTTCAAAACTGGAAAGAAGCTTTCTGAGAAACTGCTCTGTGTTCTGTTAATTCATCTCACAGAGTTACATCTTTCCCTTCAAGAAGCCTTTCGCTAAGACTGTTCTTGTGGAATTGGGAAAGGGATATTTGGAAGCCCATAGAGGGCTATGGTGAAAAAGGAAATATCTTCCGTTCAAAACTGGAAAGAAGCTTTCTGAGAAACTGCTCTGTGTTCTGTTAATTCATCTCACAGAGTTACATCATTCCCTCAAGATGCCTTTCGCTACGGCTGTTCTTGTGGAATTGGCAAAGGGATATTTGGAAGCCCATAGAGGGCTATGGTGAAAAAGGAAATATCTTCCGTTCAAAACTGGAAAGAAGCTTTCTGAGAAACTGCTCTGTGTTCTGTTAATTCATCTCACAGGGTTACATCTTTCCCTTCAAGAAGCCTTTAGCTAAGGCTGTTCTTGTGGAATTGGCAAAGGGATATTTGGAAGCCCATAGAGGGCTATGGTGAAAATGGAAATATCTTCCGTTCAAAACTGTAAAGAAGCTTTGTGAGAAACTGCTCTGTGTTCTGTTAATTCATCTCACATAGTTACATCTTTCCCTTCAAGAAGCCTTTCGCTAAGGCTGTTCTTGTGGAATTGGCAAAGGGATATTTGGAAGCCCATAAAGGGCTATGGTGAAAAAGGAAATATCTTCCGTTCAAAACTGGAAAGAAGCTTTCTGAGAAACTGCTCTGTGTTCTGTTAATTCATCTCACAGAGTTACGTCTTTCCCTTCAAGAAGCCTTTCGCTAAGGCTGTTCTTGTGGAATTGGCAAAGGGATATTTGGAAGCCCATAGAGGGCTATGGTGAAAAAGGAAATATCTTCCGTTCAAAACTGGAAAGAAGCTTTCTGAGAAACTGCTCTGTGTTCTGTTGATTCATCGCACACAGTTACATCTTTCCCTTCAAGAAGCCTTTCGCTAAGGCTGTTCTTGTGGAATTGGCAAAGGGATATTTGGAAGCCCATAGAGGGCTATGGTGAAAAAGGAAATATCTTCCGTTCAAAACTGGAAAGAAGCTTTCTGAGAAACTGCTCTGTGTTCTGTTAATTCATCTCACAGAGTTACATCTTTCCCTTCAAGAAGCCTTTCGCTAAGACTGTTCTTGTGGAATTGGGAAAGGGATATTTGGAAGCCCATAGAGGGCTATGGTGAAAAAGGAAATATCTTCCGTTCAAAACTGGAAAGAAGCTTTCTGAGAAACTGCTCTGTGTTCTGTTAATTCATCTCACAGAGTTACATCATTCCCTCAAGATGCCTTTCGCTACGGCTGTTCTTGTGGAATTGGCAAAGGGATATTTGGAAGCCCATAGAGGGCTATGGTGAAAAAGGAAATATCTTCCGTTCAAAACTGGAAAGAAGCTTTCTGAGAAACTGCTCTGTGTTCTGTTAATTCATCTCACAGGGTTACATCTTTCCCTTCAAGAAGCCTTTAGCTAAGGCTGTTCTTGTGGAATTGGCAAAGGGATATTTGGAAGCCCATAGAGGGCTATGGTGAAAAGGGAAATATCTTCCGTTCAAAACTGGAAAGAAGCTTTCTGAGAAACTGCTCTGTGTTCTGTTAATTCATCTCAGAGAGTTACATCTTTCCCTTCAAGAAGCCTTTCGCTAAGGCTGTTCTTGTGGAATTGGCAAAGGGATATTTGGAAGCCCATAGAGGGCTATGGTGAAAAAGGAAATATCTTCCGTTCAAAACTGGAAAGAAGCATTCTGAGAAACTGCTCTGTGTTCTGTTAATTCATCTCACAGAGTTACATCATTCGCTCAAGATGCCTTTCGCTAAGGCTGTTCTTGTGGAAATGGCAAAGGGATATTTGGAAGCCCATAGAGGGCTATGGTGAAAAAGGAAATATCTTCCGTTGAAAACTGGAAAGAAGCTTTCTGAGAAACTGCTCTGTGTTCTGTTAATTTATCTCACAGAGTTACATCTTTCCCTTCAAGAAGCCTTTCGCTAAGGCTGTTCTTGTGGAATTGGCAAAGGGATATTTGGAAGCCCATAGAGGGCTATGGTGAAAAAGGAAATATCTTCCGTTCAAAACTGGAAAGAAGCTTTGTGAGAAACTGCTCTGTGTTCTGTTAATTCATCTCACAGTGTTACATCTTTCCCTTCAAGAAGCCTTTCGCTAAGGCTGTTCTTGTGGAATTGGCAAAGGGATATTTGGAAGCCCATAGAGGGCTATGGTGAAAAAGGAAATATCTTCCGTTCAAAACTGGAAAGAAGCTTTCTGAGAAACTGCTCTGTGTTCTGTTAATTCATCTCACAGAGTTACGTCTTTCCCTTCAAGAAGCCTTTCGCTAAGTCTGTTCTTGTGGAATTGGCAAAGGGATATTTGGAAGCCCATAGAGGGCTATGGTGAAAAAGGAAATATCTTCCGTTCCAAAGTGTAAAGAAGCTTTCTGAGAAACTGCTCTTTGTTCTGTTAATTCATCTCACAGAGTTACATCTTTCCCTTCAAGAAGCCTTTCGCTAAGGCTGTTCTTGTGGAATTGGCAAAGGGATATTTGGAAGCCCATAGAGGGCTATGGTGAAAAAGGAAATATCTTCCGTTCAAAACTGGAAAGAATCTTTCTGAGAAACTGCTCTGTGTTCTGTTAATTTATCTCACAGAGTTACATCTTTCCCTTCAAGAAGCCTTTCGCTAAGGCTGTTCTTGTGGAATTGGCAAAGGGATATTTGGAAGCCTATAGAGGGCTATGGTGAAAAAGGAAATATCTTCCGTTCAAAACTGGAAAGAAGCTTTCTGAGAAACTGCTCTGTGTTCTGTTGATTCATCGCACACAGTTACATCTTTCCCTTCAAGAAGCCTTTCGCTAAGGCTGTTCTTGTGGAATTGGCAAAGGGATATTTGGAAGCCCATAGAGGGCTATGGTGAAAAAGGAAATATCTTCCGTTCAAAACTGGAAAGAAGCTTTCTGAGAAACTGCTCTGTGTTCTGTTAATTCATCTCACAGAGTTACATCATTCCCTCAAGATGCCTTTCGCTACGGCTGTTCTTGTGGAATTGGCAAAGGGATATTTGGAAGCCCATAGAGGGCTATGGTGAAAAAGGAAATATCTTCCGTTCAAAACTGGAAAGAAGCTTTCTGAGAAACTGCTCTGTGTTCTGTTAATTCATCTCACAGGGTTACATCTTTCCCTTCAAGAAGCCTTTAGCTAAGGCTGTTCTTGTGGAATTGGCAAAGGGATATTTGGAAGCCCATAGAGGGCTATGGTGAAAAGGGAAATATCTTCCGTTCAAAACTGGAAAGAAGCTTTCTGAGAAACTGCTCTGTGTTCTGTTAATTCATCTCAGAGAGTTACATCTTTCCCTTCAAGAAGCCTTTCGCTAAGGCTGTTCTTGTGGAATTGGCAAAGGGATATTTGGAAGCCCATAGAGGGCTATGGTGAAAAAGGAAATATCTTCCGTTCAAAACTGGAAAGAAGCATTCTGAGAAACTGCTCTGTGTTCTGTTAATTCATCTCACAGAGTTACATCATTCGCTCAAGATGCCTTTCGCTAAGGCTGTTCTTGTGGAAATGGCAAAGGGATATTTGGAAGCCCATAGAGGGCTATGGTGAAAAAGGAAATATCTTCCGTTGAAAACTGGAAAGAAGCTTTCTGAGAAACTGCTCTGTGTTCTGTTAATTTATCTCACAGAGTTACATCTTTCCCTTCAAGAAGCCTTTCGCTAAGGCTGTTCTTGTGGAATTGGCAAAGGGATATTTGGAAGCCCATAGAGGGCTATGGTGAAAAAGGAAATATCTTCCGTTCAAAACTGGAAAGAAGCTTTGTGAGAAACTGCTCTGTGTTCTGTTAATTCATCTCACAGTGTTACATCTTTCCCTTCAAGAAGCCTTTCGCTAAGGCTGTTCTTGTGGAATTGGCAAAGGGATATTTGGAAGCCCATAGAGGGCTATGGTGAAAAAGGAAATATCTTCCGTTCAAAACTGGAAAGAAGCTTTCTGAGAAACTGCTCTGTGTTCTGTTAATTCATCTCACAGAGTTACGTCTTTCCCTTCAAGAAGCCTTTCGCTAAGTCTGTTCTTGTGGAATTGGCAAAGGGATATTTGGAAGCCCATAGAGGGCTATGGTGAAAAAGGAAATATCTTCCGTTCAAAACTGGAAAGAAGCTTTCTGAGAAACTGCTCTGTGTTCTGTTAATTCATCTCACAGAGTTACATCTTTCCCTTCAAGAAGCCTTTCGCTAAGGATGTTCTTGTGGAATTGGCAAAGGGATATTTGGAAGCCCTTAGAGGACTATGGTGAAAAAGGAAATATCTTCCGTTCAAAACTGGAAAGAAGCTTTCTGAGAAACTGCTCTGTGTTCTGTTAATTCATCTCACAGAGTTACATCTTTCCCTTCAAGAAGCCTTTCGCTAAGGCTGTTCTTGTGGAATTGGCAAAGGGATATTTGGAAGCCCATAGAGGGCTATGGTGAAAAAGGAAATATCTTCCGTTCAAAACTGGAAAGAAGCTTTCTGAGAAACTGCTCTGTGTTCTGTTAATTCATCTCACAGAGTTACATCTTTCCCTTCAAGAAGCCTTTCGCTAAGACTGTTCTTGTGGAATTGGCAATGGGATATTTGGAAGCCCATAGAGGGCTATGGTGAAAAAGGAAATATCTTCCGTTCAAAACTGGAAAGAAGCTTTCTGAGAAACTGCTCTGTGTTCTGTTAATTCATCTCACAGAGTTACATCTTTCCCTTCAAGAAGTCTTTCGCTAAGGCTGTTCTTGTGGAATTGGCAAAGGGATATTTGGAAGCCCATAGAGGGCTATGGTGAAAAAGGAAATATCTTCCGTTCAAAACTGGAAAGAAGAATTCTGAGAAACTGCTCTGTGTTCTGTTAATTCATCTCACATAGTTACGTCTTTCCCTTCAAGAAGCCTTTCGCTAAGACTGTTCTTGTGGAATTGGCAAAGGGATATTTGGAAGCCCATAGAGGGCTATGGTGAAAAAGGAAATATCTTCCGTTCAAAACTGGAAAGAAGCTTTCTGAGAAACTGCTCTGTGTTCTGTTAATTCATCTCACAGAGTTACATCTTTCCCTTCAAGAAGCCTTTCGCTAAGGGTGTTCTTGTGGAATTGGCAAAGGGATAATTGGAAGCCCATAGATGGCTATGGTGAAAAAGGAAATATCTTCCGTTCAAAACTGGAAAGAAGCTTTCTGAGAAACTGCTCTGTGTTCTGTTAATTCATCTCACTGAATTACATCTTTCCCTTCAAGAAGCCTTTCGCTAAGGCTGTTCTTGTGGAATTGGCAAAGGGATATTTGAAAGCCCATAGAGGGCTATGGTGAAAAAGGAAATATCTTCCGTTCAAAACTGGAAAGAAGCTTTCTGAGAAACTGCTCTGTGTTCTGTTAATTTATCTCACAGAGTTACATCTTTCCCTTCAAGAAGCCTTTCGCTAAGGCTGTTCTTGTGGAATTGGCAAAGGGATATTTGGAAGCCCATAGAGGGCTATGGTGAAAAAGGAAATATCTTCTGTTCAAAAGTGGAAAGAAGCATTCTGAGAAACTGCTCTGTGTTCTGTTAATTCATCTCACAGAGTTACATCATTCGCTCAAGATGCCTTTCGCTAAGGCTGTTCTTGTGGAATTGGCAAAGGGATATTTGGAAGCCCATAGAGGGCTATGGTGAAAAAGGAAATATCTTCCGTTCAAAACTGGAAAGAAGCTTTCTGAGAAACTGCTCTGTGTTCTGTTGATTCATCTCACAGAGTTACGTCTTTCCCTTCAAGAAGCCTTTCGCTAAGTCTGTTCTTGTGGAATTGGCAAAGGGATATTTGGAAGCCCATAGAGGGCTATGGTGAAAAAGGAAATATCTTCCGTTCAAAACTGGAAAGAAGCTTTCTGAGAAACTGCTCTGTGTTCTGTTAATTCATCTCAGAGAGTTACATCTTTCCCTTCAAGAAGCCTTTCGCTAAGGCTGTTCTTGTGGAATTGGCAAAGGGATATTTGGAAGCCCATAGAGGGCTATGGTGAAAAAGGAAATATCTTCCGTTCAAAACTGGAAAGAAGCATTCTGAGAAACTGCTCTGTGTTCTGTTAATTCATCTCACAGAGTTACATCATTCGCTCAAGATGCCTTTCGCTAAGGCTGTTCTTGTGGAAATGGCAAAGGGATATTTGGAAGCCCATAGAGGGCTATTGTGAAAAAGGAAATATCTTCCGTTCAAAACTGGAAAGAAGCTTTCTGAGAAACTGCTCTGTGTTCTGTTAATTCATCTCACAGAGTTACATCTTTCCCTTCAAGAAGCCTTTCGCTAAGGATGTTCTTGTGGAATTGGCAAAGGGATATTTGGAAGCCCATAGAGGACTATGGTGAAAAAGGAAATATCTTCCGTTCAAAACTGGAAAGAAGCTTTCTGAGAAACTGCTCTGTGTTCTGTTAATTCATCTCACAGAGTTACATCTTTCCCTTCAAGAAGCCTTTCGCTAAGGCTGTTCTTGTGGAATTGGCAAAGGGATATTAGGAAGCCCATAGAGGGCTATGGTGAAAAAGGAAATATCTTCCGTTCAAAACTGGAAAGAAGCTTTCTGAGAAACTGCTCTGTGTTCTGTTAATTCATCTCACAGAGTTACATCTTTCCCTTCAAGAAGCCTTTCGCTAAGGCTGTTCTTTTGGAATTGGCAATGGGATATTTGGAAGCCCATAGAGGGCTATGGTGAAAAAGGAAATATCTTCCGTTCAAAACTGGAAAGAAGCTTTCTGAGAAACTGCTCTGTGTTCTGTTAATTCATCTCACAGAGTTACATCTTTCCCTTCAAGAAGTCTTTCGCTAAGGCTGTTCTTGTGGAATTGGCAAAGGGATATTTGGAAGCCCATAGATGGCTACGGTGAAAAAGGAAATATCTTCCGTTCAAAACTGGAAAGAAGCTTTCTGAGAAACTGCTCTGTGTTCTGTTAATTCATCTCACAGAATTACATCTTTCCCTTCAAGAAGCCTTTCGCTAAGGCTGTTCTTGTGGAATTGGCAAAGGGATATTTGGAAGCCCATAGAGGGCTATGGTGGAAAAGGAAATATCTTCCGTTCAAAACTGGAAAGAAGCTTTCTGAGAAACTGCTCTGTGTTCTGTTAATTCATCTCACAGAGTTACATCTTTCCCTTCAAGAAGCCTTTCGCTAAGGCTGTTCTTGTGGAATTGGCAAAGGGATATTTGGAAGCCCATAGAGGGCTATGGTGAAAAAGGAAATATCTTCTGTTCAAAAGTGGAAAGAAGCATTCTGAGAAACTGCTCTGTGTTCTGTTAATTCATCTCACAGAGTTACATCATTCGCTCAAGATGCCTTTCGCTAAGGCTGTTCTTGTGGAATTGGCAAAGGGATATTTGGAAGCCCATAGAGGGCTATGGTGAAAAAGGAAATATCTTCCGTTGAAAACTGGAAAGAAGCTTTCTGAGAAACTGCTCTGTGTTCTGTTAATGCATCTCACAGAGTTACATCTTTCCCTTCAAGAAGCCTTTCGCTAAGGCTGTTCTTGTGGAATTGGCAAAGGGATATTTGGAAGCCCATAGAGGGCTATGGTGAAAAAGGAAATATCTTCCATTCAGAACTGGAAAGAAGCTTTCTGAGAAACTGCTCTGTGTTCTGTTAATTCATCTCACAGAGTTACATCTTTCCCTTCAAGAAGCCTTTCGCTAAGGCTGTTCTTGTGGAATTGGCAAAGGGATATTTGGAAGCCCATAGAGGGCTATGGTGAAAAAGGAAATATCTTCGGTTCAGAACTGGAAAGAAGCTTTCTGAGAAACTGCTCTGTGTTCTGTTAATTCATCTCACAGAGTTACATCTTTCCCTTCAAGAAGCCTTTCGCTAAGGCTGTTCTTGTGGAATTGGCAAAGGGATATTTGGAAGCCCATAGAGGGCTATGGTGAAAAAGGAAATATCTTCGGTTCAGAACTGGAAAGAAGCTTTCTGAGAAACTGCTCTGTGTTCTGTTAATTCATCTCACAGAGTTACATCTTTCCCTTCAAGAAGCCTTTCGCTAAGGCTGTTCTTGTGGAATTGGCAAAGGGATATTTGGAAGCCCATAGAGGGCTATGGTGAAAAAAGAAATATCTTCCGTTCAAAACTGGAAAGAAGCTTTCTGAGAAACTGCTCTGTGTTCTGTTAATTCATCTCACAGAGTTACATCTTCCCCTTCAAGAAGCCTTTCGCTAAGGCTGTTCTTGTGGAATTGGCAAAGGGATATTTGGAAGCCCATAGAGGGCTATGGTGAAAAAGGAAATATCTTTTGTTCAAAACTGGAAAGAAGCTTTCTGAGAAACTGCTCTGTGTTCTGTTAATTCATCTCACAGAGTTACATCTTTCCCTTCAAGAAGCCTTTCGCTAAGGCTGTTCTTGTGGAATTGGCAAAGGGATATTTGGAAGCCCATAGAGGGCTATGGTGAAAAAGGAAATATCTTCGGTTCAGAACTGGAAAGAAGCTTTCTGAGAAACTGCTCTGTGTTCTGTTAATTCATCTCACAGAGTTACATCTTTCCCTTCAAGAAGCCTTTCGCTAAGGCTGTTCTTGTGGAATTGGCAAAGGGATATTTGGAAGCCCATAGAGGGCTATGGTGAAAAAAGAAATATCTTCCGTTCAAAACTGGAAAGAAGCTTTCTGAGAAACTGCTCTGTGTTCTGTTAATTCATCTCACAGAGTTACATCTTCCCCTTCAAGAAGCCTTTCGCTAAGGCTGTTCTTGTGGAATTGGCAAAGGGATATTTGGAAGCCCATAGAGGGCTATGGTGAAAAAGGAAATATCTTTTGTTCAAAACTGGAAAGAAGCTTTCTGAGAAACTGCTCTGTGTTCTGTTAATTCATCTCACAGAGTTACATCTTTCCCTTCAAGAAGCCTTTCGCTAAGGCTGTTCTTGTGGAATTGGCAAAGGTATATTTGGAAGCCCATAGAGGGCTATGGTGAAAAAGGAAATATCTTCCGTTCAAAACTGGAAAGAAGCTTTCTGAGAAACTGCTCTGTGTTCTGTTAATTCATCTCACAGAGTTACATCTTTCCCTTCAAGAAGCCTTTCGCTAAGGCTGTTCTTGTGGAATTGGCAAAGGGATATTTGGAAGCCCATAGAGGGCTATGGTGAAAAAGGAAATATATTCCGTTCAAAACTGGAAAGAAACTTTCTGAGAAACTGCTCTGTGTTCTGTTAATTCATCTCACAGAGTTACATCTTTCCCTTCAAGAAGCCTTTGGCTAAGGCTGTTCTTGTGGAATTGGCAAAGGGATATTTGGAAGCCCATAGAGGGCTATGGTGAAAAAGGAAATATCTTCCGTTCAAAACTGGAAAGAAGCTTTCTGAGAAACTGCTCTGTGTTCTGTTGATTCATCTCACAGAGTTACGTCTTTCCCTTCAAGAAGCCTTTCGCTAAGTCTGTTCTTGTGGAATTGGCAAAGGGATATTTGGAAGCCCATAGAGGGCTATGGTGAAAAAGGAAATATCTTCCGTTCAGAAGTGTAAAGAAGCTTTCTGAGAAACTGCTCTGTGTTCTGTTAATTCATCTCACAGAGTTACATCTTTCCCTTCAAGAAGCCTTTCGCTAAGGATGTTCTTGTGGAATTGGCAAAGGGATATTTGGAAGCCCATAGAGGGACTATGGTGAAAAAGGAAATAACTTCCGTTCAAAACTGGAAAGAAGCTTTCTGAGAAACTGCTCTGTGTTCTGTTAATTCATCTCACAGAGTTACATCTTTCCCTTCAAGAAGCCTTTCGCTAAGGCTGTTCTTGTGGAATTGGCAAAGGGATATTTGGAAGCCCATAGAGGGCTATGGTGAAAAAGGAAATATCTTTCGTTCAAAACTGGAAAGAAGCTTTCTGAGAAACTGCTCTGTGTTCTGTTGATTCATCTCACAGAGTTACGTCTTTCCCTTCAAGAAGCCTTTCGCTAATTCTGTTCTTGTGGAATTGGCAAAGGGATATTTGGAAGCCCATAGAGGGCTATGGTGAAAAAGGAAATATCTTCCGTTCAAAACTGGAAAGAAGCTTTCTGAGAAACTGCTCTGTGTTCTGTTAATTCATCTCACAGAGTTACATCTTTCCCTTCAAGAAGCCTTTCGCTAAGGCTGTTCTTGTTTAATTGGCAAAGGGATATTTGGAAGCCCATAGAGGGCTATGGTGAAAAAGGAAATATCTTCCGTTCAAAACTGGAAAGAAGCTTTCTGAGAAACTGCTCTGTGTTCTGTTAATGCATCTCACAGAGTTACATCTTTCCCTTCAAGAAGCCTTTCGCTAAGGCTGTTCTTGTGGAATTGGCAAAGGGATATTTGGAAGCCCATAGAGGGCTATGGTGAAAAAGGAAATATCTTCCGTTCAAAACTGGAAAGAAGCTTTCTGAGAATCTGCTCTCTGTTCTGTTAATTCGTCTCACACAGTTACATCTTTCCCTTCAAGAAGCCTTTCGCTAAGGCTGTTCTTGTGGAATTGGCAAAGGGATATTTGGAAGCCCATAGAGGGCTATGGTGAAAAAGGAAATATCTTCCGTTCAAAACTGGAAAGAAGCTTTCTGAGAAACTGCTCTGTGTTCTGTTAATTCATCTCAGAGAGTTACATCTTTCCCTTCAAGAAGCCTTTCGCTAAGGCTGTTCTTGTGGAATTGGCAAAGGGATATTTGAAAGCCCATAGAGGGCAATGGTGAAAAAGGAAATATCTTCCGTTGAAAACTGGAAAGAAGCTTTCTGAGAAACTGCTCTGTGTTCTGTTAATTCATCTCACAGAGTTACATCTTTCCCTTCAAGAAGCCTTTGGCTAAGGCTGTTCTTGTGGAATTGGCAAAGGGATATTTGGAAGCCCATAGAGGGCTATGGTGAAAAAGGAAATATCTTCCGTTGAAAACTGGAAAGAAGCTTTGTGAGAAACTGCTCTGTGTTCTGTTAATTCATCTCACAGAGTTACGTCTTTCCCTTCAAGAAGCCTTTCGCTAAGGCTGTTCTTGGGGAATTGGCAAAGGTATATTTGGAAGCCCATAGAGGGCTATGGTGAAAAAGGAAATATCTTCCGTTCAGAAGTGGAAAGAAGCTTTCTGAGAAACTGCTCTGTGTTCTGTTAATTCATCTCACAGAGTAACATCTTTCCCTTCAAGAAGCCTTTCGCTAAGGCTGTTCTTGTGGAATTGGCAAAGGGATATTTGGAAGCCCATAGAGGGCTATGGTGAAAAAGGAAATATCTTCCGTTCAGAACTGGAAAGAAGCTTTCTGAGAAACTGCTCTGTGTTCTGTTAATTCATCTCACAGAGTTACATCTTTCCCTTCAAGAAGCCTTTCGCTAAGGCTGTTCTTGTGGAATTGGCAAAGGTATATTTGGAAGCCCATAGAGGGCTATGGTGAAAAAGGAAATATCTTCCGTTCAAAACTGGAAAGAAGCTTTCTGAGAAACTGCTCTGTGTTCTGTTAATTCATCTCACAGAGTTACATCTTTCCCTTCAAGAAGCCTTTCGCTAAGGCTGTTCTTGTGGAATTGGCAAAGGGATATTTGGAAGCCCATAGAGGGCTATGGTGAAAAAGGAAATATATTCCGTTCAAAACTGGAAAGAAGCTTTCTGAGAAACTGCTCTGTGTTCTGTTAATTCATCTCACAGAGTTACATCTTTCCCTTCAAGAAGCCTTTAGCTAAGGCTGTTCTTGTGGAATTGGCAAAGGTATATTTGGAAGCCCATAGAGGGCTATGGTGAAAAAGGAAATATCTTCCGTTCAAAACTGGAAAGAAGCTTTCTGAGAAACTGCTCTGTGTTCTGTTAATTCATCTCACAGAGTTACATCTTTCCCTTCAAGAAGCCTTTCGCTAAGGCTGTTCTTGTGGAATTGGCAAAGGGATATTTGGAAGCCCATAGAGGGCTATGGTGAAAAAGGAAATATATTCCGTTCAAAACTGGAAAGAAGCTTTCTGAGAAACTGCTCTGTGTTCTGTTAATTCATCTCACAGAGTTACATCTT